>NC_135868.1:3495625-3623125 GCF_031162955.1 Sander vitreus
CACTGTAATTACAAGATCACATATTTTTGTTATTGTTCAAAGTTTTGGGGAAAGTGTTCCCATGCCAGGAAAGCTTCGTGAATTGTGCGATGCAGAGAAGAGAAATGGGAGGGCAGAGAAATGGTGGAGCGAAACGCAACAGGGCGAAGTGAATTCTCTCCTCTCCTCCTCGTCTTTCTTTGGGCCTCTTTCCTGACAAATCTACATGTTATCAGTTCCCTGGCAGTTCGTCCCCTCAGAGCTGTTAGAGTCCACTCTGTCCCCTGAAACTCTGCAGGCAAAGAAAGGCCGCCGCCAGACTGAAAAGGTCACCGATTCAGTTAGTGCAGCTGACTGCAGCGTCTGTCCTGCCAAAGTGTCCCCCGAGTCAAACTCTGGACACTCTGACATTCTTTCCATTCATGTCACGACACTGACAACGTCTCAAATATAATAGTTTATATTAGAAAGGTTTTTCACTTCTTTTCTGTCTGAATAATGGCATGTGAACATACATCCAGACGGTGTCACCTGTAGAAGAAAATGAATTAATTTATCCTAATATCCTCTTTCCTGTTCACTGATTAAGTTCCTATTGTTTTCTCTGATCCACAAACTTGTAGTGTCTCCTGTGTTAATTAAGTCTCTCTGCCTTTTGTCTAGATTAGTGTTAAAACATAGCATTTTACTTTGGTCACTGTGAGTTAGACCTTTTGTGTAGAGCTGGAGCCAGCCCCAGTGGAGTTAAACTTTACTTCATTTAAACAAAGGACAGTTTTTCAATAGTTTGAGCAGATGGTATTGGGTCTATGCAAGTCTACTCATATAGTTTTGTGAGTGAATGTCTTCTCGGCTTTATTTTTCTGTTGCTTTCTGTAACTTGGTATAAAACCCTAACCAGAAAACTCATTCTGGTCAGAGAGAATGCTAGCCTAGAAATTTAGACGCCCTAAGTGGCATCAAATGTAATTTTCAGCCAGGGTCAGTCTAGCAACTCTCCGTTGGCTTACGAGCTGGAAAAACCAAACTCCAGTCAGGCCAATCACGTCGTGTATAGAGTCGGTGGGCGGGCTTAACATAATGACAGCAGAGTTGCGACGGTTCCGTGTGAATTCCCTGCTACTTGAAAACTAAGAAGATGGCTGCTGCTGCTGGCGAACAGCGGCCTTTGGAATCGGCTTTTGGCCGCGACTCTGGAAGACTTGGAGTTCAGCTTTTCTTTGAGAAAAGAACAAAGAACGGCACTGAAGTCATTCTTAAAAAAGGAAGAGGTGTTCGGCGTTTTGCCGGACAGATACGGCAAAAATTTAATCTATCAACTAGCGTTGCTCTGGTTGGTTGTATCTTATTGCGTGCAGATGGAATTTGAAAGACAACCGTTTATCCCGCCCCTCAGATTGAGCCCTGCCAATGGTGAGTTCCCAGACCCAACATCTGGATGTGGGTCTGGCTTGTCAGGCTAAGGGAATCCTACAGCTTCTTGTGAACTTCTCTCTCCACTGCGCAGTGAATAAAACTATTGTGAACCAGCCACTGAATCGGACCTGAGAGAACTTTTTCTTCCACACACCCAACTTAACTTGTCTGTAAAGTAGTCTGAGTCAACGACAGTAAAAACAGCAACAACCTTCGAGCTCGCAAGCAAAACTTGAAAATGTCAAGGTTTGAAGAAAATTTGGATCGTGCAACGAGGCAATCCTGCTTGGCTCTTTCGGGGGAAAGTTTCAACAGCCAATAGAGAAGTCAGCTGGTCAAGTCAGCTACAAACTATAGAAATAAAATGATCCACAATCCATTTTATTTTGTGCCACAAATTGTCAACTGGACGAAAATAAGTTTTAGACGGAGGCTCAACGAGCGCCCGCCAGAATGCTACGTAATCAAGAGAGCTAGAGAGTGACTGAAGAGAGAGAGCGTGCCGAGCGGCAGAACATAGCAGTGATTCGGAGAAATAAATAGTTGTTTTCGGCGATTCACCACTAGAAATGCAGTTGTAGCAAGCATCTCACTATCACTACCATTATCCACATTCATATTCAGACGCAACAAATGATATATCCAGCTACAAAAAAGCCTAAAAGCTGGAAGTTAGAATGGAAGTACAAAGAGTCGTTGCTTTGGAGATGATACACCGTCTCGTCTTATTGGTGTGAACTGTCAGGTTGGCCGTTCTGCATCGACAAATGAGACGAGCCGATGTATCAAAAAGTAGTTGCAAGTTTCAACTCGTCTTGTCGCAAATCTTTGGTCTGAACGAATGAATGATACTATTGGCAGCGTATATGTTTGTCAGCTAGGAATGACACTTCTCTTCTGTCTTTTTTGGCTGTTTGCGCTAAATATTTCTGCAGCTAATCGCCGAGCCCTTAAAAGATGTTGACATCCTCAACCTTAAGTGCAACTTTCCAACCCGTTCTCACTCTGAACTCGTAAAATACAGTATACAGTGGCTGTCAGCGTCTGAAGGGACGAAAAAAAGCGTCCTTCAGCGTGTTTGTATAACGTACCGGGGAGAGCAGCAACTACACGGGGTTTGAAGATGACATAACACTAAAAGCGACTACGGTAGTGAGTAGTATGTAAGGCCGAAATTCCGCGTAAGGACGTTGGTTGGGGTGGTGGATGGGTCAAACAACACAGGATTTTCACCCAGGAGACCGTGGTTCGTGTCCCGCGTGTCACGTTTCCTAAAGTCGCTTTCTTCTTTTCCTAAACCCAACCGTCCCGTTCTTCCCGCGTGTCACGGAAACGTAAGCCCACCGACGACCTTTTCCTTAACATAACTGCGTCAAAAGGGACGCCAATAGTCCCGACCAAGCGCGTTTAGATAAAGCGCGTTATATGGCACTAAAGGAGACGTTTAGCGTCAGTAACAACGACAAAGGCACCTGACCAAGCGTCCGTATTTTACGAGATGGGAGTGAGAATCTGTTGAACTTTCAGGCCAAAATCTCTAATTGTACACCTAAGATGTAACATTCTAACTTACTGACTTGGGGATGAACCCTTTTTGATTTGACCTCTTGTGCCGCCCTAAGGACACACTTTGAAAATCTTTGATTCATCCCAGAAGAATTACTGTGAAATGTGTATAGCATCCTCTGTGCACACTCATACATTTGTAGTCTCCGATCAACTCCCATGTCTTGAATCACTGAAGCCTTTAGCTAACAGCACTACTGAGGATAGAACACCATCAGAACAATACAAACAAAACAGTCTTTTGTTCGGTTAAACAAAAGACATAAAAGTAACTTGGGAGAAATTGTGTGGATTTGACAGTTAGATGGATACTATAATAATTTAATAACTGAGAAACCCAGGAGTCTTTTATTTTAACTGGCAGGTTTGTTCTTCAGGGACACCTGCTGTGTAAGCGTGAGCTCCGAGACCACCAGAGGAGCATGTAATATTAACTATTCTGATGAACTGACAGTAAATGAAAAGGTACAAGAACACAGCTTAAAAATTAATCTCAATAGACAGCCGTCACATTAAAGGTTTAAACGGTGAGTGTTCAAGTGCAGTTATTTAACATTTAATTCAAACCACATAAGTGTGTTTGACAAATTAAACCATTATTAAGACTTTTTACAGGTTTTTTAACATCTTGTACGTCAAGCTTTGTTAGATTTGGTAGAACATCTCCCATTGAAGCCCAAAACATACTTAAAACAAGAAATGTTTGTCCTGGCAGGCGATGCTCACACTTCTCTCACAATATATTTTCAACTTGTCCTGCCAAGAATCTGTTTGGGCTGTTACGGGAACCGTGTGGGGATGTTGGTGTTTCTTTATGGAGCGATGGTTCAAATGGTTCCCTGGTTGGTTTTCCACAGACAGTTGGTGCTGTAACGGCCCAACACACCAGCAAAAGCAACATATTTTTTCACATCTTTTGGTAAATTGACTGGATAGTCTTGCTGTTTCTCTTCCTACCCGGCTGTAGAACGCCCCGTGGTTTGCGTGGAAATAGAGCTGGCAGAGAGCCACTTTATGCACGCTTCTGGGACATGCCGTGGTGTGGCTGGTGGAATATCAAGCATTGACTCGAATGGCAGCCATTGCTCGCGGGGGTTGCGGCACCTCCGGAATGCAGCGCAGATAGATACACATAGGCTATTTGTCGGCTTCTTGAGCCGTGTGTTGCCAATACGCACATTGGTTAGAATAATGTTTTGATATTTTTTTTATTTTCTCTCACGATCGCTTACCGCTGCCAGGGTTTCAACTGAAATAAAAGGCTAAAGCAACGACAGTTCATTGAAAGCAAAAGTGTAATTATGGTCAGATCTTGATGGGGAAGTGACCAGTGTAGTCTAATGTATACTATTATAGTGGGTGTACTGTAGCCTACTGTATATTGGCCAGAATCTGCCTTTGGGGGAGGAAGGGGGCATATCATAGTGGGGGGGGCCTGGGTGTCCTCCCCCAGGAAAGTTTTAAGCATCGACGACTTCATTTCCTGCATTCCGATACACTTTAATGCACCAATTTACGGTAAAAAAATACCTTTATTCAGCCTATGGATGTAAAGAAAAAAGCACGGGTGACAATTCAAAATGTATCAAAAATATAATGGAAATTAGCCTATGTTGTTACGTGTCATTGGGCATTTTTAAGTGGGTAGCCTATATAGAAATGGAGCTGGAGCTTACTATCACGTAGACTACACCACTGGAAGTGATATTGATAGGATAAGCATTGTGATTTACGTAAAACAGCGTCAGCTTTTTTTGCCAGCTTTCCTTCCTGCATTTTGCTTGTAAAACGTGTTTGTGTTCTTCATATTTATGGAGAATTATAGTTTGCTCTTCTTTTTTTAAATATGTGGCTCATGTAGATGTTTGCGATTGGTCGTGGTGCGCAAATACCGCCTCTTTTATGTGAACGCGCGCCCCGCTGGATTGGGAAACCCTGGGTTGATTGAACTAGTTGTTAACCACCGCCGTGACACAGGTTATGCGGGACCGCGGTTGTTAGGGTTAGTGATGCCGGATAACTGAAAGAAATCCAGGGCATGTTGATCTTGATTCGTAGTACAGGCCTCTGATGTAAGGCATGCATATACACAGAATATACACCGAGATGAGCAGGGTAAGTTTGTTGGTTTTTTTCCCCTGACATTTCCTTGAGCAGCTGAAAAGCTTTTTTGATGTTCAGTTTGCTTCCCTGAGAATTTCTTTGACAGGCAGACGAATACGCTTGATAAATATTTAATCCGGTGCCCTTGTGTTTTAACGCACAGGAGCCCAAACAAATCAAAGAGCACCTTGCTTGGCCTTGAAATATATAAAGTCGAATTTAAAAAGGCCAAAATAAAGTGTTTGCTGTAGCTTCTGAAATACCAGGTAGTGTGAAACAGTGTTTCCAAAGCATGTCTGTACAGATAGATTTCATGGCTATTAACTGTTCTTCTGACAATGAGAACAATATCACAAATAATATCATTTGTCAGGGCTGTTCGATAAAAGATGTACTTTTTTGCAGTAGCAGTATACTTTTGGAGTAACTTCCTGTATTATATGTTCCTTTGTTGTATGTTTTTACGTGTCCAGTCACGTAACCTACCAGCGATCGGAAGAAACACAATGGAGTTCTATGCAGACATAAATAGACACAAATCAATCAGTTCCATCTCCTCGTATACCACAGACAGTGGTATTACATACCATCATTCAGAATTCATAGAACCGCAGTTGCATAAGTAACTCTCCTGTTGTAGTTGTACTTGTTTTTCAAGAGAACGAGTGCCAACTGAAAAGTCAGCAGATGCTGAAGTTAACAAACCACACTTTCTTGTGCGAAAAGCTGAACATAAATTCCTAATCATTCTTAGTCATCTTGGGAAAAAGATGAAAACTGCATGTTGAGAGAGAGGAGGTAATATAGCAGAGAAACTAATCTAAGAGAGATGGAGTCCCTCCGTCCAAATGTTCTTGTCCCTGAGGTTTGGCAGACTCTCTGGCTGCCTCTTTATGAGAGCAACAACATACACAGTTACACCCTAAGGGCTGCTGGGTATTACACCTCAATGCTGTATAACTACTGACCAAACTATCGATAGCAATGACAATTGAAAAATCTAAAATACTGACAGATTCTTTTCTTCAGATGTCGGTAGAATAAACCTGCAATCTGTTTCTCTAGGTTTAGTTTTGACAAGCAGACCTGTCCCAGGCAACTGAGAGCTCTGTACGGTTCATAACATAGCAGCAGGACTGTACAGAAACGTATTTTGGCCCTAAACCATTTAGAGCTTTATAAACCGTAGAATTTTAAAATCAATTCTTTGAAACACATGGGCATTTCTTTCAAAGTCTTGCTGAGACAAAATGTTTGACACTGACTTTAATTTTTTCAGTTTTAGCTTTGTATAACTGGAGGAAATGTTTTCACATCCAATCACTTATTTGTTTGATGCACTTAATCAGTGATTGCATGGGACCATAGTCACTTGGTGATATTGTTATGCAAACCATTTAATGCCTTACATACACCACAAGACTTTAACCAGACTTTGAAAGGACTGAAGTCTGACACCATCTCACATTTAAAGACAATCATCTCACATCTAACATTAAAGACTGTCAGGATTTGTAGTGACTGGAGATCTTGCAGAGTCACAAATTGCAAGACTACAACTAGATACATTTGTTAACCTAGCTAGCTAGCGTTAGCTGGTAACTTGAGGGAAAGTTTGCCGATTTTCAGTTCTGCCATACATGCAGATGAATGACTGCAATGTGTTTATCTGTCGGTAAAACTCCTGTTGGATGACACGTTTAAGAAGGGTTGAAAATCTGCAACTTTCCCTCTTTAGCGCTTAGCTTAGCGTCATAGCAACCATGAACAACACTGGCTCTAGCCATTTGCCTCTTCCTGTTTTGTGCTGGAGCGAGGGCACCCATTGCTTGTTGACAATGTTCACGTGATTTAACTTCACTTCAACTTACAATAATATTAAATACGTTTGATTTCATCAGAACGTAAAGAAGGGAAAAAGACTGAGACTGAGTTTTATGACCACCAAACAATTGAGACGACAGGAGCAAGACTCATATAGTCCAATATTGGAAATTGGTCTGCGACTTGATCTGTGGAATTGCTTGAAAAGTCATTTGGAGTAAGGTCGGCATAAGATGAATAAAGATGCTTTATTTGTCAATCAACATGGTAATTCACACCATGCAGTTTAAATGTATCTCTCCACGTAGCTACCACTAGGCTAGTGTGTTGCCTGCATGGTCTAAAATGTTATTTACTTTAATCTGAGTTTGTGGGATCATGTAGAGGATAAACTAGAGATCCGAGTATGGAGCCTTGGGGAACTCCACACAACATTTATGTTTGCTCAGACATAGGAGCAAGACACCCAGACTCCTTGTAATGTTTTTGTAGCTGTTTTGTGTCTAGTCGTTCTGCGTCTCCTTGAAGTGGTTTTGTGTCTTTTTGTAGTCTTTTTGTAACGTTTTTGTGTCTGTAGTTATTTTGTCTTTTTGTAGTTGTTTTGTCTCTTCGTAGTTGTTTTGTGTCTTTTTGTAGCTGTGTCTCGTTAAAGTTTGAATTTTTGTTGTCTTTTGTCACTGTTTATGTCTCTTTGTAGTCTTTTTGTAGCTGTTTTGTGTCTGTAGTTGTTTTGTGTCTGTAGTTGTTTCAGTGTAGTTGTTTCATGTTTTTTGTAGCTGTTTTGTCTAGTTGTTTTGCGTGTCTTTGAAGTTGTTTCGTCTCTTTGTAGTCTTTTGTCTTTGTCCGTGTTGTATATTTTTTTGTAGCCATTTTGTGTCTGTAGTTGTTTTGGGTCTCTTGTAAGTTGTTTTGTGTCTCATTGTAGTCGTGTTACGTCTCTTTCAAAAAGATCAAATAAATCTATCCAAATCCCTGTACTAGCAGTGGAGTCTAATATGTTTAACTGTTACTCAATAAGAAGGAAGGAAGGCAGATGGGGAGAGATGAAAATGGCAGAAGTGATGAGAAGGTAGGGCTAAGGAAGACGGAGTGTTGTGTGAACGAAACAACCATTTGCTTGATCCGGAAGTGGAAAGTGGAGCTGACAGTAATAACAAAGGGGCCATGAATCAGAGCCATAATTAAATGTAAGCCTTGGACCAAGGTGAGACTTGGAATGAAGTGTTTCTTGGAACCCCGGCATGAGTCGTCCAGCCGGACCCCAGCCAATGATAAAGAGCAGAGAGGAGAGATGGGAGAGCGGCCAATGTCGGGTAATTTTTGGGGGAGTGTTGGAAGGAAGAGGAGGGAGGATATTTCTATTTTAGCCTTTATTGAAATTGGTCCAAGGGATAGATCAGCTGAGCACAGCAACACTTCACACAGTGACTAACACACTGTGCATTCAGGTGCTTTATGGATTATGGCAGTTATTCCCAACCAGGGGGTACTTCTGCAGTCTTCAGGGGGGACATGGAAAGATTGTGGAGCAACTCAACTGTTTGATTTGATTAAAGGGGCCCATATTATGCTTTTCCGTATTTTCTGTCATCTTTAATGTCATGATGTCTGATTTTCATGTTAAACATGGCCAACACTATTGAAATAAAGAGGTAAACGTATTTCAGAGAAATCCCTGTGACCTAAAACTTTCAGATTTCCAACTGTTCTGAACGATCCGGTTTTTTCTACTCTCGGCTCCGTGTCAGGTAACACTTAACCGGCCTTCTATGGGACATAGAATTGATTGGTCATCTGCTCCAGGCAGGAACTACTGGAGTGTTTTTTTAAGTTACTGCTGTGTTAACATTGTCGCATGTAGCTACATGCTAACGGCAGTAAAAGATGTAGGCTAATCATGGCTGCCAATGTTGTTCAATTCTCCCCAATTCCTAAAACATTTCCGGTTATGTAGTATTTGGTTCCAAAGCCATTATCTCATATGGACAGTATGATAAAGTGTTTTTTGAACATTGAAGCGTGTAAACATGCTCTAGTACAAACACAAGATACAGGTATGAACCTGAAAATGCTATATAATAGTTCACTTTTAAAAGGATATATAAGCTGTAACACCTGAACACTACATGTTGCAGTTATATACTGTAAGAGTAGCAAGTTAAAACTAGCAAGTTTAAACATATAGCTAGAAGTAATGAATACATTGTTGAAATACTTAGCCTAAAGTAATGATTACACGGTAGAAATAGTTAGCTAAAAGTATTGCACAAGCGGCTGAAAAGGTTGGCTAAAAGGTCTGACAGTTAGCTAAAAGAAATAGTTAGCTAAAAGCAATGGATAATGGTTCAGCCATCCAGCTTCACTCCAACTTGTAGTAGTACTTGTGCTGACCAAACCAACCTAACAATTGACCGTTAAACAATTATGCAATAATTAACAATATCCACTTTTTTTGTAATGAATGGTGTCATACATTTAGAACATACATTATGAAGTGATGAAGGGCTACGTGAGTTCATCTGATAGGGCTGTGAGGGGTACCTCAGACCAAAAAGGCTGGGAACCACTGGATTATGGGATATGGACTTTCCAAACAGGAAGCAACACTCAAACATCAACCCAAAGCTGAGAACAGCATCTGGGGCTGTTAGACTGGTTAACGTGGAGCAGTGTTGAAGTACTCAAGACTGGTCTTGGTCTCGACACCGGTCTCAAGACCACTTTTTGAAGGTCTCGGTCTTGTCTCAGAATCGACCCCATTTTTACTTGGTCTTGTCTTGGCCTCAGATAAAGAGGACGTGGGATTTTATTTCAAGACCAGTCAAGACCACATCTGCAAGGAAATTGCTAAATTGCATGTACATTACTGTAGTTGTATGTAAACTTTCCTGCTTTAAATGCAACCAATAACTTGACTAGGAAAGACAAAAAAGTCCAGGGTGCTCAGGAAGTTCAATCAGATTTTTGAAGGTGCTCTTTGGGGTCGGGAATTCAATTAAGTGTAGAAAAAAAGGAAAATCCAAGGCACTCTTCTTCAAAATTATTTGAAAAGCCTTTATTTCACTGGCTTTTTCATAATAGAAAATGTAAAAGACATAGGGAGAAGCAATTCAATTCAATTTCAATTCAATTTTATTTATAGTATCAAATCATAACGAGTTATCTCGAGACACTTTACAGATAGAGTAGGTCTAGACCACACTCTATACTTTACAAAGCCCCAACAATTCTAGTAATTCCCCCAACCCCAAATTGACTAATTTCTAATTTGAAATTTGTTACTGTAAATCACTTCTCCTCAACCCTTTAACACGCACTCCCAATAAAGTGAATGTGGGAAACAAGAGAAAAAGCTCTGGCCATCTGGCACTGGTCTGGTGTTGGTCTTGACTCGGTCTCGCTCCCTCAAAGTCTTGGTCTTGTCTCGGTCTCGATACACTCTGGTCATGGTGCTGACTTGGTCTTTGTTTAGTTGGTCTTGACTACAACACTGACGTGGTGTTAGTCTAAGCTTAGTAATACTGTTAACATGTTTAAATCTGAACGTGAAGCAAGTTTTTAGTCTAAACAAAAGACACAAACAGAACGGAGCCACGGTGCCTCTGCAAAAATAGCCTCGGGAGGTTTTGTTGCATGTGTATCCCATGAGAAATCCCGGAAGTAGAACGTTGTGGAAATAGACTACTACATTGGTGCATTTGCACAAATACAGGGACTGCAAAAACAGCTTGGACAAATTTGTGTGAATAGATGCAATGAAAGAAATTTATGTTACGTTTGCTTCATAGAAATAGAGTAAAACATAACTCAGTTTGTGGAGCAAGAGATGACAGAATGAGAGGAAGAAAACCGCAGGAATGTACTAATTTGGAGAGCAGAGCTGCACCTTTACACGGTTTACTTTAGTTTGGTTCAGGTAAAGTTCATCTTTTTTATTTTCAGTTTGACTGTATTTTTATTGCAACAGCAGTGTGAATAGGACTGAAAAAAAGATCCACAAAATGGTAAAACAAATGTGGAAGCAGACAAGCAAAGACACGACTGTGTTGGAGATTAAATGACAACTGGAGACAAGATGGAAGAGAACAAGGGAATGCAGAAAAAGAGCTGAAAAGAAAATCGCTTACAGGGGTGACACCGGGACACAAAGAAACTCAGTGACACAGAGACAACAGCAGAAATAACTTCCATACACACGTCAGGAATATAACAAACCATTTATCAGAACATTCTACATTCCTTTAAGAGAAAGGCAGTAATATAAAAACTATTTTTAACCTAAAGGGAGAGGAACAACCAATAATAAAAATCGTGATGAGATTTAATTCCGTGAAGCAAAAATGAGAGCTAGAAAAAAACATTTTTTAGAACTAACCATTCGTCACTCATTCATTTAACAGTAACTATCAGTCTGTTTAACAGTAACTAATCATTAGTGCTTGAATCACAGTCAATCAGTAACTGCTCATTAACTAACCATTTGTTCCTCATTCATTCCTCATTCGTTCCTCATTCGTTAATCATTAACTACCTACTTTTTTGTGTACCTTTATTGTAAAGTGTTACCGTTAAACTATTTTTATAGAGGCTTAAAATGATCAGATTTTGAGGATCACGGGAACAAATAGGCGAAAGGACTTTTAATGCCTGCTATTACGGAATTAAATCATAAGACAGCACAACTGGAATCCTGTTCATATTCTGCATGGAAGCAGTTAAGGCTATAAGCCAACCTCATTAAATACATAACTGGGCTTAATGGTGCAGTCAAAACAACGCAACGCGAACACAGCATACCTAAGTGAACAACGCAGATTAAGGATCCATATTTTGCTCTCCTGGTCATGTCCTGAAATTAATTAAAACGACAGCGCAGACGAAAAAAACAACCCAACCAACTTTTTGTCAACTTTCGTTAATGTAACAAAGTCCCTATTTGCTAAAAGGACACATGAGGTGATGCAGAATACCAGGCCAATATTTGTTTCCATCATTATGATCATTAATGAGAAAAACAGTGGACATTCAGCCTGCTGCTCATTTAATGGTCAGGAAATGGAGAAGTGTGTGTGTGTGTGTGTGTGTGTGTGTGTGTGTGTGTGTGTGTGTGTTTTCTCCAATATCCTCCCACAGTCCAACACATGCAGGTCTGAGGGAATGATTACTCTAAAACACTTCTAAGTGTGAATGTGAGTGTGAATGCGCTGTGGCCTGGTATAACTTGGCTCTACCAGTGCATGCTGGTCTACTGTCAGGCGGTGGAGTTTTTTTGTTCTCTGTGGATTGATCTGGTTGGCAGAGTTTGGACATTAGAGTCAGGGGTGTTTGTCTCCTTTAGCTTCTAACTTCTCACCACGTAGTGGTGTGGCACTAGCGATGGGCATGTCTGTTGGTTCTTCACTCGGTCTACCACTTGGGTTGAAAATATCTGGACAAATATGGATTGATTGCCACTACATACGGTACAGGCTTTCATAGTACCCAGAGGATGAATTATAATAACGTTGGTGATCCTCCTGATCTGTCCAATACTTTAATGATTAAATACTTGCAGAACTAATGAAATTCCATCAGCCTCAGTTGTAGTTTGTGTTATGTGCTAATTAGCAAATGTTAGCATGCTAACACATTAAACTAAAAATGTTCATGGTAAAACATTGTACATGCTAAATGTCATCATGTTAACATTGCCATTTTGAGTATGTTAGCATGCTGTCGGGCTTTTAGCTGGACTCTTGGCGTCACTTTTCAACGCTCTGGGTCGGGACTCTTGGCGTCATTATTTGACTGCTAGCATGGCTGTAGACTCTTTTTATGAAATAATATTAGATTTGGTGACTTTATAGGCATCACAATAAAAATAAAAAGATTTAAAACACAAGTAGCCACCTCTAATGCCTGTCCATCAGCTTCATTCTAGCACCAACAACGGAGCATCTGGTTTTAATGCTACAATTGTAGACTCATATTTCTCTTGACAGAACTTCAGTGAAAAGCACCCATTGTGTTCATAAAATCAACCGAAATGCACAATACATAAAATGAAGACTTAAGTAGCAGGGGTGTAGCCATAATTTTGGAAGTGAGGGGGACAGGCTCTTCAGGAGGATGATTTTTATTGAAAGATCCTCTCCCAATTGTCTCTTCAAATCACGGAATCCAGAGTAGCCTACATTCCATTTATCATTGATGGAAACACCGACATTTCCATAAACCATTACTTACTGCTTTAGTGTAGGGGGGTTGGGGGCAAGCACCCCCCCCCCACCCCGGAGAAATTTTTGGCTGTAATGGCCCAAACTTGGTGGCCCACGGCACATTCTAATGCCACTATTCCATCATATACACACATCTTAATTATTGCATATTTAAATGAGTTTTCCTCCATATATTTTTATTATATATTATTTTATTATTGCCTATATCTATATGAGTCGATTCATCAACTAAGACAACGTGAATAACGTGCACGTCACCCACTTATGGTGCGTTCAATTCAACAATTCAAGACGTGTTGGAAGTGCCTGTGTCTGCTATGCCCTTGCTAAAGAAAATTAACGTTACTGGGTGAAACAAATGGTAAAGGTTCAAAGACAATAAAAAGCAGATCGGTATAAAGTTTGAATCAGCAGTTTGACAGACAGTAATGATGGTTTTGGTTGAAGCTACTTGCTGAAAGTGTGGAGTTCTTCAGGCAAGCTTTGTCCTCCATCTGAACCTCGTCCTTATCAAAAATCAGTTCGTAGCCTGTAGACAGATCTTTGAGAAGAACCCTTGAGCCTTCAGGAAAAGTATGACTGATACACACACACACACACACACACACATTCCTGCATGCCGGAGCACATACACACACACACACACACACACACACACACACACACACACACACACACACACCAAAACTGTTAATATGATTATAAAACACTCACCCGAACATACAGAACACATTTAAACACATGATTGTCTACAGAAAGCAGGTTGTCATCTGCAAAATAAATCACAACTTTTGACTGTTATCAGCTTTGATTTGTTGCAGCTTTGAGTTTCTGAAACTTCTTTGTTACTTCCAAAAATCTTTCACTCCTGTCTTATAGAATACTCCAAAATGTCAATTTTTCAGGTTTTTAAAGGCTGTTAGCTGGTTATCCAGCCAATAAAATAGCATTTAATCCTTCGAAACCCAGCACACTTTTCTGCATGGTGGTTAGGGTTATTATAGTTTATTACATAATGTAAAAAAAAAAAAAATCAATTTAATATGTCAGGAGTTGTTATGGCTTTGTAACTTTTGTTTCTTCCCAGTATCCAATCCATTGTTTGATACTAAGTGTGCTTTAACATCTAACCCACTTGGTTCATTCAGGCTGCTCAGTCAAACCCTAAATCAGAGTTTTAACTGGACTTGCAGTTTGTTTGTGGCATTGAGATTTCAACACAATACACAGTGTAAAAGGTTGACAAGGACTGTCACATCGCAGTCGCACTCAATTTTTTTTTTTCTGAATTTCAAACTGGATACTGATAAGTGCACTTCAGCAACTTGCATATATACCAGAGTCTCTGGAGGATAAAACAGTTTAATACCTAGTGGATATTTGATTTGGACTATGAATTATTTGGCTCGATGTTCACAGTGCTGCAAGTGTGTGTGTGTGTGTGTGTGTGTGTGTGTGTGTGTGTGTGTGTGTGTGTGGCTACCAAAGGACAGATTTAAGGTCTGGAGTTTTCAGTTCTGTCGATACTAAACAGCAGACGTCTAAACAAGAACGCAAAAGCTTCAGGCCCAGTTTGTGTGTGTGCGTGCGTGTGCGTGTGTGTGCAGGTATGACTATTTCACAACAGACAACATCAATGTTTCAATAAATTGTATGTGATGCGAAAAAACTCAAAAAAACAATCAGACAAAATGTAATCCAGCGTTAGGTTACAACTCCTCTCTCTCTCTCTCTCTCGCTCTCTCTCTCTCTCTCGCTCTCTCTCTCTCTCTGTGTATCTCTCTTTATTGTCACCAAAAGTACAAACATCCCATCAGCGTCAGTTTTTCTTTCCTTGAGATGACAGTTTTTGCCCTTTCGACACTTCCCGGTCCTCTTGCGACGCTCCCTCCTCCTTCTCCTCTTCACACTGCTGCCGTGGCAACAGAGGACAGCGAGCGAGGAGGGGTGGGGGGGGGAATCGGAGGGGAGGGAAAGAAAGAGACAGTGACAGAGAGAGGCAGGGAGAGAGGGACACAGAAATAGAGAGAGAGGAGAAGATTGGTAAAGATGAGATTGGAGTCTGGGACCAGAGGCACTATGAAACATGGGAGAGGACTGCAGTTTTTTGTGTGTGTGTGTGTGTGTGTCGTTGCATAAGCCCACTTCAGTCAGTGGTCAAAGCTAAAAATGAATCCAAGTCACACTTATGTGAAATAGTTCTTCTTTTCTTCTCTCTAGCCTTATTACACAATCCGCAGTCTCTTGGTACATTTGTCATTTTGTATTGGTCCGTGTTCGTGGCTGTATGTATGAAAGCTCTACTACCGAGCAACCACAAAGCAAATTCAGGCTGAAACCAATTTGCAAGTCAATCTGACTGAAAAGTGAAAGTTTTCTTCGACGTCGCGGTTTTAAAGTCTTTGTTTAAAATGTCAAACGGGTCTTAATGGAATGTCAAATGTAGTCAATGTTTCAGCCAACATTATACCCTTCTTCCAGCAAAATAAGCGCTTATATGCAGGTTTTTTTTAAATACTACAAAACCCACTAGAAATCTGCAAAAGACTCCTTCCCCATTATCAGGAGATTAGTAGGCCTTTCTGTTCTTTTTTCCTGCTGCGTCACTTTCAAATATGCGGGACAACAGGATAAGTAAACAGTAGAAAGCAGCACGGAGGCCAGTAAAAATGTAACAGTGGTGTGTGTCCGTTGCTGCCGATCCGAGCTGGCTTAATATTTATTTATTTATTTGATTAGGACAATGCACACAAATCAACATTCACAACGCGAATCACATGAGCAAATGTTAGCCAGATGGCTATTTTTCAACTGTATTCCTAGTTACCTAGCATGCAGGTCTTTAGGAAACCGGAAGAAACCCACGCAACCACGGGCAGAACATGCAAACACCACACAGAAAGGCCCGGCCCGGACCAGGGATTGAATTCTGCCCGGACCGGGGATCAAACTCTGCAGTGGCAACCTGCTGTGAGACAGTGCTAACCACTGAGTGCTAACCACTGAGCCACCAACACGGTCTCACGGCAGTTCGTGAAATGGTCACGGAATTTTTAATCTATTGATTAGTGTACACCGACACGTTTATCTTTTTTTTTTTCGTGATGGTCAGCACGTTTTTTAAACTAATGCATTTCAATGGGAAGCCTCTTTCGTGATCACAGCACGATTCTTTCTGTCAGTCGGGCGTGAAATTAACACAACCGCCGAAAATTCCGTGATGGGCCCACGGAAGAATTCCGGGTTGGGTTTAGGAACACAATAACGGGACACGGGACAACAACGGGATGGTTGGGTTTAGGAAAAGAAGAACGGGACGGTTAGGTTTAGGAAACTTGACATGCGGGACACGATCCCCGGTCTCCGGGGTGAATGTCCTGTGTTGTTTGACCCATCCACCACCCCAACCAACCTCCCTACGCCGATTTTCGGCCTTTCATACTACTCGCTACCGTAGTCGCTCTTATTACATTAGTTTAAAAAACGTGCTGACCATCACGGAAAAAAACGAGATAAACGTGTCCGTGTACACAAATCAATAGATTAAATTACGTGCCCATTTCACGAACTGCCGTGAGACTCGGTTGGAGCCACTGAGCGTTTCATCAGAAGCCCCGAATCGTTAAGGGTTTTAAAATAACTTGAACATTGTGTCTGTTTTGGAAATTTGAAGGGTTGAGTCCAACATGCGGCCCCTTTGCTGCATGTCATCCTCTCTCTCTCTCCCCCCTTTCCCATCTTCAGCTTTTCTATAAAAAAAAAAGCCCAAAAAGTAATCTAAAATAAAATAGTTTAGCTGACTTCGTTAACATTCAGTCCTGGAGCTGCGAGCGACGCAGAGACAAAGAGAGAGAAGTGAATGACATGCAACAAAAGGCAGAACAATGCAGCAGAGCTCCTTCACGTTCTGTTCCCCACACTGAGAGTTCTGACACATTCTGTGGTGTCTTCTGGGAAATGTAGTCCGAGAAGCTCATTAAAATGAAGGTCATGTTAAGAGAAAGTGGATGGATCAAACCAACAAAAAAAAAACACTCAAGCACAAAATAACTCAGGAAGTCACAATCAGAGCCCAAAAAAAAGGGGTTGATCATTTAGTCAAAAGAAAATGAATAAGTGACAACTTTGATAACCTTTTTTTTTTTTCATTCAGTCGTTTATGAAGTAAATTAGCTAAACATGTGGTTTCAATTCCTTACAAGGACAAGAATATTTTCTTGGTTCAAAGACTCTTGCTTTGGATGTGCTAAAGTGTGATTTGCAGGTATATTTGTTTTACATTTTGATAACTAAACATGCATTTATAAAAATAATAATTTTCCAGGAAATACAGTGTTGTAACTCCCAAAACGTTCCGTGATATGTCAAATTTTCCAACATGTATCAAAACCTATTCTCCCTCTCTTCCGTGACGTGTCGTTGGTGAAATGCAGGCTAAACCGATATGAACACTCATTTGTGCCTATGTCCATTAAGTTCATCAACACCAACATGTAGGCTGGCTGGGTTGTGCACTGTCATCGTGCAATAAGTAGGTTATTGGGGTTATGCAATATGTTAGTGGTGCAATACATGGGCTGTTGGATTGTTCAATATGTCATTATGTACTGCATAGGTTATGTGGAAATGTGTCATTTGTGCAATATGTTGGCTATTTGAGTTGTGCATTATGTCATTTTGCGCAATACGTAGGCTATTTGGGATGTGCAATATGTTAATTGTGCAATACCTAGGCTATTGGGGTTGTGCAATATGTTAGTGCACTGTCATTTTGTGCAATACGTACAGCGTCGCTCAATTAGATATTGATATATATCTATATAGGTACCTGTCTAATGTATATGAAAGCATGTATTGTGTTGCATGAGAGTATGTGTTGAGGGTTGCTTATTTTCTGTATTTTGTGTTGTCCTTGTAAAGCTGTGGAACGGACAGAGTCCAAAACAAATTTCCCTTCAGGGACAATAAATGATATCTTATCTATTTTAAATGGTTGACCTCTCCGATCAAAAAACTGAAACCTACTCCACTTTTACACCCAGTGAAAGTGACTCTGGTTTAAAAAGTGTCACCTTAAGAATCCAGATAGAAATGAACATGGAAAGTGACAGTTTCCCTACTGCTGTGTAAAAGAAAAGGTAAACACACGAGAAAAAGAGGATGCAGTCTGTTTCTTTCCCAACAAATTGATCACAAAACCAGACAAATCATACTGATGAGATCATATTAAATCAGTTACACATTTCCTGTTTTTACCAAGTAATTGGATTGAATTGTCAAGCTCAATAACAAGTGTTTGTGCTCAATCTGAGTGTGTTTTCATGCATTGCATATTTATATTCGGTTTCTTGTAGCTGTGTGTGCACGAAGACGTTGTGTGTGTGTGTGTCTGTCTGTCTGTCTGTCTGTCTGTGTGCCCCCGTGCTACACTGCACATCCTCCCTTCCCGCTACATGTAAAGCAGGTGTTTTCCTTGGTCTGTACTGTATACCTTTGAGGTTTTCACATAGAAAGACCTGAACCAAGTCTCAAGTCCAGACCGTCTGGTAAGGTCTGTGTTTAATAGCTTCAGTTCAATCCGTTCTCCTTCCCAACTCGTCAAATACTGACGCTTGGTCGGTGGCTCTCAGCGTAAACAATCCGATACCAATACCGTGACTTTGATACCGGTTACTGAAGACCAATTTTATAAAATCCCTTTTAACAAAAAAAAAGGAATTACAACATAACACATCACGGCACAAATCTTTTGTATTTATTAGCTCCTACTACGTTAGCTCAGTGCGTGACGTAGAGTTTTTCCTGCGTGGAGTCTGGTGTGTTTAGCGCTAGCGACTTCAGAGCTGTTTCTGGTTAAACAGAAAAGTCTCAAAGAGGTTTTAAAGGTCTATCTCTGAAGACTCCATTTAAAAAAAGCAATACTTTTAGCGTGTATAGAGCCAACATATTTTCACATGTAAATCGTTAAACTATGTGTTTATTTCAACCCAAACTAGAGCTGTGATGGTTGGTAAAATGGAAAGACGACCCAAAACGGCTTTTCAGAGGTTTATTTTGTTTGTGTCGACTTTGAATGAAGTGTATTTTACGATGCTAAAATTACTGTTTATTTACATGGAGTCTGGTGGCTTTAGCAAACACAATTTCCCGGATGTTTTTACGTTTAAAAAAAGGATCATACTCTTTAACAGAAAGGTCGACCTCCTTAGAACTCCTATCCATAATGTTGTCAGACATTTAGAATATTAATCTGAGCCTGTCAGTGGCAAAACGAGCACTTTTGTGAAGGTAAATACAACCTGGACGATTGCCATATTAACTTGCATTGTGAGCTTGTTTAGCCGTTGCCGACTGCAGCGATCTCGTTTAATACTGGACCAATGTCAAAGATTGTTGTTCCCATCAGTCACTTAGACACAAAAACATATGAAAATATGGTTGAAAAAAAACGGTAGTTACCCTTTACAAACCATCTGG
Source organism: Sander vitreus (assembly GCF_031162955.1). Lineage (NCBI taxonomy): Eukaryota > Metazoa > Chordata > Actinopteri > Perciformes > Percidae > Sander > Sander vitreus. The sequence continues at coordinate 3,515,209 of NC_135868.1, forward strand.
CGCGTCAGGTTAACGCAGATGGATATTGGTCAGTTTCACCCGGAGACACATCCAGGATGTGTTTAGGCTTGCTTAGCACAAAAACTGCTCCTCATCTCTTGTAGCTTTCCAAAATGTTCTCATCACTAGTGAGTCGAGTCTCTCTCATATTATCCGAACACTGCACTATGAAATGTCTTTGTAACAATGTTTTGATTTGGATCCAATTAGTTAAACTGAAACGTATGAGCACACTTACTGCAGGAGCCACATAAGTAAATTCTCTTGTGTTTTCTACATTTCATAGTCTTGTTTTGTTCACCTCTTCTCGTTATGATTCATCATAGGTGGTCGGCGTTTTCACCGGAGCACCGGATGTTTTTTTGGCAATGGCAGACGAGAGGGGTGAGCCTGGGAGGGAATATCTTCTGTCGAAGGCACTCAAGTTATGATAATCAATTGACCATGGCAAACAGTTCAACGGCCCTTTCTATGCATTTCATTTCTATGGGACAGAGGCTATTCTTATATTTTTCTTGGTGCTGTCTGAAAGTCCTCTATTAGTTCTGATCACTCAGTGGTTTCATACAAAGTGTCTCCATGGCGACTATGGTCAGTAGGAGTCATACATTTAGAAGAATGTTGTTAATGAAATGTAACAGACACAGGTAGAAGCTGTGGAGACCTGCAACTAGACCTGAGACTTGTGTCCGTGGAAAAGGGATGCAGAAAGTGTAAAGGAAAACAAAATACTAACAAATAAAAAAAAAATATTAAAAAAGTATCCCGATTGAAATGTTAAAGGGCAACTATTATATAGCATTTTCAGGATTATAGTTAGCATTTTGTGTTTGTACAAGAACATGTTTACATGCTTCAATGTAAACGTGTTTCACTAGTATCAGCTAGGGCTACTGCAACGGAGTATATAGCAGGACTTTGTACCGTGAAAAATCACCAATAAAGGCTTCTAAACCAAATACTACACAACCGGACATGTCCCAGCAGTAAAGTGACCGAAATTTGGGGAGAAATGACCAGCATTGGCCAAGATTACAGCTATGTTGCGTTAGCATGTAGCTACTTATTAGCAGTATGCTAACGTTAGATTATAGTGGAACGAAGCAGCACTTTCTACCATCAAAAATCACAGATAAAGGCTTCTGAACCAAACACTACCCAATCGGACATGTTTCAGCAGTAATGCGACCCGAAATTGGGGAGAATTTAACAACATTGGCCGCCAAGATGACATTGTTTACTGCTATTAGCCATGTAGCTACTATAGTTAACAGTTGACACTAATAGAATAAAGAAGCAATTTCTACAGTCAAAAATTGCATATTAAGGTTTTTAAACCAAATACTACTAACAGGAACTGTTTCAGGAGTAATGTGTCCCGAATTGGGGAGAATTTAACGACACTGGCAGTCAAGGTGACATTGTTAACTCCAGTTAGCATGTAGTTACATGGGACAATATTAACACTTGTGTTACGCAACACACAGTTTTCAGAATAGTTGGAAATCGGAACGTTTTAGCTCACAAGGATTAGTCTAAAATACGTTTGCCTCATTATTTGAACGTTTAACATGAAAGTCCAACATTATAACATTGTAGGTATGACAGAAAAGACGGAAAAGCATAACATGTGACCTTTAAATGAGGCTGCGTCTTTGGAAACTGAGCATTAATGGAAGAATGATGGATTCTACTTAAAGCTGAATGTTTGAACATTTTCAAAGCCTTTATTTTTTATAACCAAGTTGCAAATTACTGCTTAATTACATGCAGAAGAAGCATGTCTTTTATAATGGCATTGGATTGTAAATCATTTAAAAAATAAAAAGATCCAAACATCAGTGAAGCAGAGGATACAAATGGGATCTCTATGTTTAATTCACATTCTCATTTATGTGCCAGACTCATCCGAAGGACAATATTTCATCCATTTAAGTTTCTGCAGAGATGTTGTTTTGGGTCTTTTTGTGTGTGTGTGTGTGTGTGTTTGTGTGTGTGTGTGTGTGTTGGTACATTTACTCCAGATCAAGTGAAAGTGATGTATATTAATAAAAACAAAAGTACCGATATTTATCATTAAGAAGATTACCATCAAGATTCAAGATGTTTTTTGTGTTTCCGGTTATACAAGTGCAATCGTTTGAACTACTTTTGCTGGGAGGCAGCGTAAAAAAAAAAACAGTAAACCGTACATATATATATATATATATATATATATATATATATATATATATATATATATACATATAAGTAGACTGAAGACTCCAATCTTCAGTCTGGAACCAGTTTTGGGGGGGAAAAAGCTACAAAATGCAAATTAACTGAAGGCTCAGAGCGACATGAAATATGGTGGCAGATCTGCACTAATTGTTCCCATTTGAAGGCGTGCGATGCTTTCTCTCCATCTGTAACGGAGAATTAGATTTGGCTGCGTAATTATAAGCAATTTTGTTTAACATTGGTACACAATCATTCTCCTGTGTGTGTGTGTGTGTGTGTGTGTGTGTGTGTGTGTGTGAGCTGAGTCTAATAGCTTCAATAATGCTCCTCCATGAATCACTCCTGTGTCAGCGGTCGTTTTCTAAGAGGCAGATCTGCATTTTTCAAGTGATGGATGTCTCATTTTGCAACAACAACTTCACAGAAAGGGAAAAAAAAAAAATCCCAAGCTTCTTCCTTAATGTGAGAGAAGCTGCTATTAAAACCTCCTACGCTGGAGTCACAGTACGCAAGTTAAAACCTCGTATTTTCCGAACTTGTTTTCAGGAGGCAACAATAAAAGAGGCTTCACTGCGTGAAAAGATGCAACACTTCCTGCTACTTATTGCACATGGATGTAAAATGTGATGTGTGGAATCGTCCAATGGGAAACAAGTTCAATCCGATTTTAAGAAATTTAGTCCAGTCACCTGGGTGAAAGTCCTGTGGGGCTGGATCCGAACATTCGAATGTTCGTTCGATGGGTATTCGATTTTAAATGTTGGTATTCAAATAGTTTTTTTTTTGGTGTTTTGTGAGTATTAAAGCTTTAGTGCGTAACTTTTTTATATTAATGACTGTCCGTTACATTCAAGCCGTTGCCAAATGAGTTGCTACAAAGCTAATTAAGACCATCAGCTCCACACAACTCAAAAGTTCATCATGTTTTTTATAATCCTCCATGTCCTCCTTGGCTACTAGCAACTGCGTGGAGGAGGGGTGGGGGCACTTGCGCGATCACGGAAGGCTTGTATCATGTGGACGCGCCAACAGTGTTGTTGTCATTACTTACTACTTAGAATTCCTCATGGGGGGCGGGGGTGGCAGAAACTACGCACTATAGCTTTAAGCCTAGCTAGCCGCTGGCTAATTTATGCAGCGCTGTGTCGTACATCTCAGCCAAGAACGGAGAAATGTTGAGTTTCAAGCGAGCAGTCTGATGTGTGTAGAGGTCTGGGTGGTTTTACTGTAGCAGCCTGGTGTCGTTTTCAGGCGGTTTGATAAAGGTAAAGATATGGCTGTTCGTAACGCTAATGCTCTAGTGAGGCATTCATTCACACGCACTGCATCGGTTGTCCGGCATGAACGCAGGTCCTTCTGAATTCCTGCAGCAAAAAGTTAAATCCGATTCAACTTTGGGAGAAAAGCAACCCGACGTCACCCTGCGATGGTCAATCATGTAACCGGCTATCAGACTGGTCTGTCCCGGTAACGTTACTGTAAACGGGAAACATCACTGCCTCTATCGCTGCAACAAAAAAGCTTGAAACACTAAAGAGGTAAAAAAATGAAACACAAGCACTGAACTGCCGAGGAGTTTGTGTAACAATAGGTGACTGTGCCCTGCAACGACAAAGCAAGGAGCAACTTTCTTTTTGTCCGCTGCCTTTACGTGCTGCCTTCACCTGTGGTCGAACATTTGCCCGGATACGGCAAAAGTTGGATCTATCAACTAACGTTGCTCTGGTTGGTTGTAGCACTATCCTATTGCGTGCAGAGGGAATTTGAAAGACGACCGTTTATCCTGCCGCTCGGATTGAGCCCTGCCAATGGGGAGTTCCCAGACCCAACATCTTGATGTGGGTCTGGCTTGTCAGGCTATACCAAAGTTGCGATGCTCAAAAAATTGTATTTGGGACAGCTTTTTCAGGGTAGGACAGTCTGGCTTAACCACATGTAAACCACAGTACATGGATATTTCTGTCTGAAAATAAAGCAGGCGAAGACTTTACTCCATGAAGCCGCCAGTAGAGGACCCGCTAACGTCGTTTCGGCTTCGTTAAGATGCATAAATCACAGAGAAAGAATCTGGAGAATGTTGTGAAGTTCTTGCACATTGCTGGTACACGTTCTACTAGCTTGTGCCCTCACGACATCCACAGAAATGTACAGAAAAACATCACCACCTGTTAACATTTTCTGTCCCCAGAGAAAGCTTCTCACCCCCACGTCTTTATATCTCACACTGAGTGATCGACGGCTCCTAAAATATTGATGGCTGTTGTTGAAAATGTTGCTCACATAAGCTCTGTGTTTAAAGTGAACTGACTTTCAGCTTCTGTATTCTCTTCCGTTCTGTTGTTTGTGGTCAGGTTGAGCAGTTTGCAGCTTCTGGGCGAACCAAAGAGCAGTCACCAACTGGACAACTGTTTGGCCAGCTTGTGCTGTGTGCGCGTGTGTGTGCGTGTTTGCGCGTCATCCTCTCAGTTACCCTGGGTTTACTGACCAGAGAGGAAGGTAGAGAGAAAAAGGGTGAGGCAAAAAAGGGGAGAGAGAGAGAGGGAGGGAGAGGGAGAGAGAGGGGCATGGAGCATCTCAATGCCATCTTCACTGTGAACAAAAAAACCCTTCGCCTCTTCACTTTAATACAGTCCAAACAGGCCGACTTCAAAGGCTTCACACTGGTGAAAGGTTAACCCTTGTCTTCTTCACACACCTGCTCAACCATCTGAAACACCACACAGCATCACTCAGCTGAAGGGAGAAGACGAACGCAAATAGAAAGGAACAGGAGAGAGACTTTGTCTGTAATCTTCAGCCCGTTCTCACTCCCAACTCGTCAAATACGGACGCTTGGTCAGTGTCTCTCAGCGTTAGATACCAGCGGAAAAATCACCCTTCAGTGTCTGTATGGGATGCACCGGGCAGAGCAGCAGTTCGACTGCAGCGCTGTAAGATGACGTAGTATTAAGAGCGACAACCGTAGCGAGTATGAAAGACCGAAACTTCGCGCAAGGTGGTGGATGGGTCAAACAACACAGGACTTTCACTCGGGAGAACGGGGTTCGTGTCCCGTTCTTGTCTCACGTGTCACTGAAACGTACATTTTGTAACCCCACCCACAATCTTTTACTATACCTAACTGTTCCGTTCTCGTGCCTCATCTCAGTTTAAACGTACGCCCCGACCCAGAGCGTCAAAAAGTGACGTCAAGAGTCTCGACCAAGCGCCTCCAAATATGACGCTAAAGGAGACTTTTTGCGTCAGTAACGAACGGAGAAGGCACCTTACCAAGCGTTGGGAGTGAGAATGTGTTGTTAACTTACAGTGAGTCTCCATAGGAGGCGTCTTTTTTTTTTTTTTTTCTTCAGTCACGTTTGTCTCCGTGTGCTGCTTCGGATTCTGGGTTAAAATCACCGGTTCCATTTCGGATGCAGTTACCGGTTGGCAAAATACTTGGATTCTTTAAGTTCTGACGCAAACAAATCTCTTATGGAAACTTTTATTTCACCTCATTACTTTTCAATTAGCAAAGACGAAATGATTGAGATGCAGGCTTGTCGTTTGTAGCCGGCGCTGACTGTTGTTTTCGCCGGTCAAACCAAACGGGGACAGATGATATTGTCATATACATATATATGTCAACACTGTAACAGCTACACTATCTGAAGACACAATCTTGCTGAAGTTAAACTTTTTACGCACGTCAAACCAATATTTTGAATTTGTGAATCAGGACTATTTGCACTGGAGTCTGGTCTGGCTGCACAAGTTAACATTCTGGTATAGAAGGAAATTAACACTCTGGGTTGTATTTCTTTAAACCAATCACAATCATCCTGGGCGGCGCTGAGCTCCAGATGCATGGACGGTGGCCGTGCAAAATAGATAGCGAAACAGGAGGAGAATCCCTGACTCAAGCTTTATACCCACACTGTACGTCTGCCAGGCCAGAGTTAGTCTATATCCACGACGTTCAACTTCCAGGATTGCTCTGGTGCCTCCGGAAATTCTTTTCTTTTTCGGCCAGATGTCCGTCACCTTCCTCTTTCTTTGTGTTGCCGTTCTAAACTCCGGTGGATTTCTGAGGACTGTGGTTAACTGCTCCTCAGATCTCTGCAGGGTAAATCCAGACAGCTAGCTAGACTATCTGTCCAATCTGAGTTTTCTGTTGCACGACTAAAACAACTAGACAAGTTCCTTCCCGAGGCTATTTTACAGGAGCGCCGGGGCTCCGTACTGAGCTTAGCGCCGCCCAAGACGATTTTGATTGGTTTAAAGAAATTCCAATAAACCAGAGCATGTTTCTCTCCCATCCCGGAATGCTGTGTGGACTATAGCCAGACCCTCCTCCGCAGCGCTGTGAAGGAAGGTCTGGCAGTGCGTGACTAGGCCAGACTAATCGCAAAGTGAAAGAAAAATTGTCACAAATCTTTGTGCGAAACACTGAAGACATTGTCAAAATCCCTCCTCGCTTTGTGCACATCTCTTTGTCTTTTCCCCTGTCTCCCCCTCCAGCATTTCTGTCTCTCTCTCTCTCTCTCTCTCTCTCTCTCTCCTCCATATCTGTCTTCCTCTCTCTCCTTCATCCTCTGTGATCCCTCCATCTGTCCTTTGTATTTCCACCCTCCCTCCTCTCTGTGCCAGCGGTCAGACCAGCTGAGCCCTTGTCTATCGGTTCATCCTCGGCGCCACGGAGCAGTCTCGCAGCTCTGCGAGGCAAACACAGCTCCTCGGGCAGGAAGTCATATCCCAAAATCGTATTAATACAACGTTCTTATATGTGTCTCTCTCTCTCTCTCTCTCTCTCTCTCTCTCTCTCTCTCTCTGTGTAAAGTGTCAGACATTTACTTCCACTGATGTTGGTACCGGAGAAGACTTTATAGGCCAGAGTCTTCTAAATTACACTGGGGTTGAATTCAGGGGTGGAATTGACCTTTAGCTAAGCCTTAAAGCCTTTACCTACTTTTCCTACAACTGTCAAGCTTTAAAATCTTAAGACCACACAAATGCAGTTTACAGTTATGCAATTAACATTAATCTTTGAAACAACGGGTGCTTGATTTCCGACTTAAGTAGACAAAAGCTCTAGTCGCACAGGGCTAGTATTACCTGGGGACCTTTAGTCATTTGTAATAATTACGGAGGTCGTCTGTGATCTTTATCCAGTGCGAATCTGCCACATTTGTCATTTGTCAAGTAAAAAATTCTAAATTACCTACCATATTACGCCAAACAGAGGTTGTTTCCAGGTTGTACTGCAAACTGTTTTCTCTCCCAACTCGTACTGACGCTTGGTCAGTGGCTCTCAGCGTCACGAAAGGCTTGTATCATGTGAACTCGCAGACAGTTTTGTTGTCATTACTTAGAATTCCTCATGGGGGCGGCAGAAACTACGCACTATAGACTTTTCAATTTTTGAAACCCCCCATTGCAGATCAGTGATGTAGTAGACATGGAAATAAACAGCCCAGTCTCAAGGCAGTTCGTGAAATGGTCACGTTATTTAATCTATTGATACGTGTTCACGGGGACGTTTTTCTCGTGGTGGCCAGCACGAAAATGTGAAGTAATGTATTTCAATGGGAAGCATATTTTGTGGTCACAGCACAAAAATGGTAGGGAGTAGTATAAAAAGTCGAAAATCCGCGTAGGGAGGCTGGTCAAACAACACAGGACTTTCACCCGGGCGAGTGGGGATCGCGTCCCGCGTGTTGCGTTTGGTTTCCCGTAGTCTTCCTAATCACAACCGTCCCGTTATTGCCGCGCGTCCCCAGCGGCCGTCTCCCCGCGTGTGAGGGGTCTTTTCCCTGTAGTGTTTTTCCAAAACCCAACCTCCGCCATCCCGTTATTGTCGCGCGTCCCCTGCGGCCGTCTTTTCGGGCCGCCTCCGGGCATATAACGCGTCCTTTTCGGCCGTCTCCCGGCGTGTGAGGCGTCCTTTCCCCGTAGGGTATTTCGTGCTGGCCACCACAAAAAAAACAAGAAAAACGTCCCCGTGAAGACGTATCAATAGATTAAAAATAACGTGACATTTACACGAACTGCCGTGAGACCGGGTTGAAATAAAGGTCTAGCATTGTTTTTGTCTAAAGGACCAGGGTTATTCACCCTGCTGAAATTCTGAATGGGACTTCTTCTAACTTGAACCATGACTCCACAAAATAATGTAGTTATGTAATGAAATACTAACTCTTAGCCTTGGAGGTAATGCTAGGTTACAACAGTAGGTAATGACTTGCGTTACAGTTTCCTTACACTTTTGCTTTCATGCTTTTGGTTTTGTAAAAGCTAAAAAATAGTAACTTCTTCAAAATTCTTTGAATACCAAGTATATCTCTCTGTTGATAGGTTGGTTGTGCTATGATTGGACAATTTCTGTTTGGGGGAGGGGTTTTAACAGACAACTAATTGGGCTTTGAACGAAGCTTATCGAGCCCTGGAGGTTGGAGGAGGGAAGTTTTCCTTATTCCTCGATGCATTATTCTTAAGGGAAACTGGGTGAAATACTTCAAGCATTGGCGTTGATTTCAGTGGGGACGCGTACCTATCAGATTTCGTTATGACTCATTTTGTACCCACCACTTTTTTTTTTTAAACTTGAGCTCAATTTAGTTGAAAAAAAAATAACACAAAAAATTATTGAGCGACAGATGCCAAGAAATCCACAAAAATCTCTATCCCCCACAGGGCCGTTCTGCTGCTGCGCTGGCTACACGCTTCTCTCTTCACGACGCTGCAACAACTGTTACATTGGGATACGGTTGGGGGAGGGCCGCAGAACACAGTGGGTCATATGTCTAATGCTTTTTGAAAACTTAAAACTTACATCATCACATTTTTGCATACATTTTTATTCATTTACATTAGTAAGCTACAGGACAGCGTCTTTCAAGACATGACCTGCGCGAAAGAGAAAAATGCACTCTGACCCCAGCACTTTTCAAACCAAACTGACACCCATGACTTCAAGGATGACTTACTAAAAAAAAAAAAGACGAGACGTCCTGTATGAATAACTAGTTAAAGGCAGTATGGATATTGCACCTTGAACCGTCAAACTGACAAAAGATTACAACGTCTCTGAGGATTTGTGTGAACCATTGAGACTGTATGAACAAAGATGGAGAGATGGAAAGAGAGCATTTGACAGAGTCATAAAGAGACAAATGACGAGGAAGACAGGAGACAGAGAGAGAGAGAGAGAGAGAGAGAGAGACAGACGGGAGAGAAATAATACGAGCCTTAAACGATGGCAGTGGGAGGGAAGAATGGTGTGAAGGCATAAAAGAAGAAGAGGATGAGAATAGAGGAGTGGACTGTGTCTGCGTCTGTCTCTGTGTTCAGGTTTCACACCTTCCTGTAATCCAGCTTAATGTCTGCCACGCTGTCACTGCACCTGTAATCTGCCTCCTGCACTCCTGTAATCTTGCTTTAGCTCTGCTTATCTTCTGCTTCACGCGTGGGGAAGTCTCGCCGCTGAAGCGCTCGCTTCACTCAAAAGTGGAAAAAAAAGGGAAGCGACGCCAGTCTGTGCATCCTCTCTATCATCCAAATCCAAACATCTTTGACAGATGTCTCCTGTATTTCTCTGCAGCTCCTCTCTTGTGTTTATTTTGCTATCCCTTCTCTTTTGCATGTTTGTTCTGGGGTCAATATTTCGTGAATTTAAGCCCCGTCTACCACTGGGATTTAATACAAACTTAGGCTACATTTACATTGCTACTTTTTGGTTTAAAAATGTATATCTTTTGTTATGTTTACACCTCACATTCACACTGCTCTGGCGTTTCCAAGCCCCTAAACTGGAGAAATTTGAAAACACGTCTGACCCCGTTTTGGTTTGGAATCTGCGGGGTAGTGTTGCCGTCTCAATGGCCGCAAACGGAGACCTTTGGTAACGCCGACACTGACGCCAACGTTTCTCCGCCAGATTGGGTCTTATCGGTCATGACGTCTTGTTTTCTGTAGTCTCGCTTTGCCAGACCTTCCTCCGACAGTGCTGCAAAGGAGGGTCTGGTTAGTCCACACAGCATTCCAGGGATGGGAGAGAAATGTGCTCTGGTTTGTCGGCATTTCTTGAAACCAGTCACAATCGTCTTGGGCTGCGCTACCCACCGGGAAAAGCCACTGTGCTGCTGTAAAAATAGCCTCTTTTGGTGGAACATGTGTACGTTCAAAAGTTGTTTTAGTCGTGCAACAGAAAACTCAGATTGGACAGATAGTCTAGCTAGCTGTCTGGATTTACCCTGCAGAGATCTGAGGAGCAGTTAACCATAGTCCTCATAAACCACCGGAGTGTAGAATTACAACACAAAGAAAGAGGAAGGTTACGGATATCCGGCTGAAAAGAGTGAAATCCGGCAACGGAGCAATCCTGGAAGTCGAACGCGGATATAGACTATGTTCTCTGAGACTAAGCTACTAATATTACCATGGCAACTAACAGCAATGGGCTGAGTATACACGCTGCCTCCTGTTTACCCTGGCACGCAATATACCAGAATGTTTATGAGATATTTTGGTTTGGGCACAGAGATTAGTTCTTCTACTGGAGCTAAAAACACTTTTGGCTCAAAACTCTGCTTAAAAACTAAAAGGAAGCAGATGTGATCAAATGTCTGTTTCTAGACATTTCAGATGTTTGGAAATATGATTGTGTCTCACTGCTACAGGAGTGTGTGGGCTTACATTATTATGGCCCAAGTAATGATTCTCCTATTTCCTTGTGTGTGTCGAGATTTTACAATACACCGTTTTCCCAAAGCTTGCAATTCTCAAAAAAAAGACCATAACATTGGTTGGAGGCTCCAAAAGAAGCTACGACGGGGCATACTCATGAACGGCTGGTCACGCGATGACCGGTCACAACAGTTAAGATTCGTAGTCTTTAGAGTTAAATTTAGCTGAGAGAAGGTGACTGTGAAGTCCCGTATTGTGGAAAGCATTGTCAAGAACCTTATTTATATGAAATTATACATACTATTTGAGTACAAAAAGCTGAAAATAGTATTACTTTGTTAACAGTTGAGATCAGAGGAACATTTGTTGATGGTTAGGTTTGGGTTTAAAGGTTATTGGTTAATATTCTTAAAGGTTATTGGTTAATATTATTTTTGCACTGGCCTGCCGATCCAGGTGTGATGGTGGAACAGTGTTTCCTCTATGTTGATTTGAAAATGGCGGCCCGCCATGGCAAAATTTCTGTCGCCATGGTATCGGAAATAGGGCAGACGCACAATGTACAGTAGTCGCGGTTGCCTTTTAAATGATCCTGCCTGTTAGAAAGCCTGTCCACGCTTTGATGTCTGTTTTAGAGAGGCAGCGGACTTTTATTTATTCCTTTTCTTCATTCTGTCTGGTTTGTGAGTAAAACGTGAGTATTGTACATGTGGAGTTTGTTGTGTGACACCATGCAGGACAAATATATCTGTATAGTTTAACTATTTAGATTGAAGTTACGGCTTAACTACGGTTTTCGGCACACTTGTTAGTTGATTTTGACACGTTTAGTTAATCATTGCCGTTAATATGTGATAACGCCGGCTTATATCATACTCTGTGTGTGCTCTGCGTGTTTATTTGTTAAAGTTAACTTTTATAATGTATTGTAGGAGGTTATTGTGAAGTGAATCTCAGTTTCTTGTGCTCTGTACTTAACCACCTTGTGATTTTTTTCAACGCTTGTCTGTAGCCTACTTGTAACATTGGTAACAGCTAATATCATTGTGCACTGTAAGTTTATAGCTGCTGCTTTTAGTTCACTTAGTAACTATAGTCACCACTGTTGATTCCTATAACATTCATAATTATTAGTATAGGTCCTTTATCATTGGCATCATTATACTGAAACGGAGGTCAAACCCCTCCGTTGTTCCTGGGTGTTGTTGTTCACACACCTGCCCCCACTGCTAAAAAAAAAATCCTAAGGAAACACTGGTGGAAGTCATTGTAGACTGGAGAAGACATCAGGGTTGATGGCGCCGGTGGTAAGGCCAAATATATCATATTGTATATATATATATATATATATATATATATATATATATATATATATATATATATATATATTATTTAATCGCATTAATGTTATACTTAACTCTCAATTAATCACAATTAATCGCACATTTTTATCTAAATTCATCTAAATGTCCCTTGATTTCTTTTTGTCCCATTATTTTTTCTCATTTTAATGCTCTTATCAACATGATACAACGATACTTTATATATACTTTATTTATATACATATATATTTAAAAAACGAGCACCTTGTTCAATTGTATTTGTCTGTTCTGTATGTTCAAATATATAAAACTATAAAAAGTTGATCTAAAAAAAAAAAAAGGATAACAAAACGGCGAAAACAACCACTGGATGGGAAAAGGGTATTTTACAATAACTTTGAATGCACCGACAAGGCTGGCGAGGCTGAGTCTGTGTTTTTCAGACAACGGCAGCTACAGTCTGGTGTTAGAAGCCTCTCCAGTGAAATACAGTCACGCTTTACACCGTTTAGCCAGCTGTCAGCATTTTAACCGTGTTTACTCCAGCTGCTAGCTAACGGAAGGCTAACGTTACCTGCTGCTAAGTGTAGTGTTAACTAGGAAATCCGCTTTGTTATTCGGTCCGGCAGATAACGGTCGTTAAGGCACCGGTGCCGTATTAGCACTAGCACGGTCTCGTGGAATACTTACAAATTAAAGTGCCTAACCTTTTAGTAGCCATACGTCCAAATGGTTCATGAGAAAAGCCTGACTACGAAGTGAACCTGGAGTTACAGTGTTTTTGTTTTTTTTGACTCCACCATTCTTTGTCTTTGCTGTCAGCGGGTCAGTCAGTAAAAAAAACGAATTCTGCTCGGACTCGGATATCTGCTTTTTTTATCTGACTCTCTCTTACATTGTTGCTTCCTCTGGCTTTCTTCCACTTGATCTAACGGGTCCATAAATCTCTCTGCGGATCACTCTCTCCTTCTATCTCTCTCTCCCTTTATGAACTCCCAACCTCTTTGTTCTAATGAATCTGTCTTTTCATTACCCGCCGGGATGTCTCCCTCCCCTCCATCTCCCTCCCCGCCACTCCCTCTAACATGTTGAAGAGCTGGTACATACGTCTCCTGTGTATAGAGCCAACAGAAAGATTACACAGTGTCAGGAGAGACATGCAAAGAGAGGAACACAGAGGACAGGTAATGTATGCACTCTTTAATGGAGTTCCTGTCTGATTGTCGAGTCGGAGAAGAAGAGGGAGGATGTTTTTATAAAAACCAAAAGTGAGTTGTAGGATTTATGTGATGTATTGGGTACAGTAGATTGTAAAACCTTGGTGAGGTCAACGAAAGGCTTCCAGCTGATGAAATACTTCACGGCAGCCTCATTTATTTGCTAGCACCCATGGCTGTGTTATGAGGTATTCTAAGAAGGCTCTTCCTGTTGAAGTCTCTTTTTCGAGCGTTTATTTTTGTAAGTCATCTTCCAACAACTTCTTCTTTGTCCATCTCATCCACACTTTCTGGCTCCGGCAAAGGAAGACGACATCGTCATTCGTAATCCAACCTCCAGAGCTCTGATTGGCTAACACAACGCAACGCTGGGTCAGGTGCATTTGCCGTTTGTTACTGATGTAAAAAGTCTCCTTTAGCGGCATATTTATACGGCGTCACTTTTTGATGTCTAGGTCGGAACGTACGTTTAACTCGCATGCGGCACAGGAACGGTACAGTTAGGTTTAGGAAAAGATGGTGGGTGGGGTTACAAAATGTATGTTTCACTGACACGGGACAAGAACGGGACACAAACCCCGGTCTCCTGGGTGAAAGTCCTGCGATGTTTGACCCATCCACCAACCCAACCTGCCTCCTGATCTGCGGATTTTCGGTCTTTCATACTACAATCTATCATTGTCGCTCTTAATACTACGTCATCTTACAGCGCCACGGTCGAGCTGCTTCTCTGCCCGGTGCGTCCCGTACAGACAGCTGAAGGGTGATTTTTGCGTCGGTGTCTGACGTTGAGAGGCACTGACCAAGCGTCAGTATTTGACGAGTTGGGAGTGAGAACGGGTTGGATTGGCCCATCTGGTTTTCCAACAGCTATGACGGTCTTCAATCTATGGATCATAGAAAGCTGTTAACCTAAACTGTTCCTAAACAGTGACTGTTAATTTATCCCATGTGGAATCTGTGCATGCCCGTTAAACAAATGCCAACAGACAAAGAAAAAGAAAAAAAAGAAAAAGAATTTAAATTAACTTCAACTTTGTCTCCATTCAGGAAAAAAACAACAACTAATGAATGAATCTTTTGGTTTGTTGACATCTGTGGTTCCCGCATCGGTATGTATTACTGATAGTCTATGGGCCCCATCTTGCACCTGGCGCAGCACAGCGCAAAGCCCAGTGCAAGTGTCTTTGCTAGACAGCGCCCACGTCGTTTAAATATCAAATGCACCTGCGCCCATCTGTGCGCCCACTGGTCTTACAGGGAGGTGTGTTCAGGTGCATTCTGGGCGTATTGCTATCTTGAGGCAGCGGGAAGTGATCGCACCATTGACCAACAAAAACCTGGTCTAAAGTCAATAGCGCAGCATTGCATTGTTATTTTAACAGCAAATTAGTCAAATGCCCCTAGGCTCGTGCACAGCTTGCGCACACTATGCTTGTTACACACACAGGGACGCGCAGCAGCACACACACATGCAGAAGATTACAAATAAAAATATTACGGTGCAAATCCGCCATCATAACAGCAATGCTCCAAGGTCCAAACGCGCCTGGCTTTTAAAGGGAATGGGAGATGATCTCTGATTGGTTGATTGCATGTTACGCCCAAAACACACCTCTGATTAATGAAGACACTAAGTACAACCCTTTTGAACCATGCGCACGGAGCCTTTTTTCCGCCGTCAAACTAGCAAAAGTGGATTTGGACATGCCCTAAACGCCACCTGCGCCATGCGCTTCACGCTGTGCGCGTGGATCATTAAAATAGGGCCCATTATCACTTATTAGCACCTTTATCTTTATTACAGACAGCAAACTAAATGAACCTATCTGTGAATCTCTGCGTCATTAACTGCCCTGTTGAAGCCATGACGCCCTCGGGGACGGTCCGCTCAGTCGTTATGGCTTTTTGAGTGTGACGGCGGCGGCCCCCATTTTCTACCCATAATCCCTTTAATGACCGTCCTCTCAGGCACTAACTGCTCAGCTGATGTCGGAGCCGCGCGAGGAGGCAAACAACATCAAAGATTGATTTTTCTTAATGGGTTGTTTAATAACGGAGGGGGCGAGCGAGAGGTTGAGATGGACAGAGGAGACGTGGAGACGCTGTATTTCATGTCAGGGCGATTTATCGAAGTATTCGTTTTGTTGTTGTTTTTTTCTGTTACTATGGCAATGTGAATGAAAATCTCCCCATGAAGCTGTTGGCATAGCGGTGATGGAGAGACGCAGATATAAAGACAGAGACGAAGAGGAGGATGGAAGATGTGTATTTGGGGGATTTTTACATTTTATATACCGCATTTGGCTTCTGCAACTGTGTGTGTGTGTGTGTGTGTGTGTGTGTGTGTGTGTGATTAATCAGAGAGTTGGCATTTAGCGGCGTGATATCTGACTGATTTGGATAATTACACCAGGGGAGAAAGCCGAGACCAGAACTTTATCAGCACGAATGGGAGTCTGCCTTTCCACTTAAACGTTTGCCAATTCACATGTGTAACTTTTTACTCCTAAAGTTATTAATGTCTGAGCTGCAGCAAGGGAAGATTAGCAGCAGGGGCGAGGAACGCTGAAGCGTGAACAAAAAATCATCAAAAACAAAAACACAGATGTAAAGCAAGGTGTAGTGAAAACAACAAGTCCTCCAAACCCTAGGACTATAACGCTCATTACGACCCACGTAAATCAGCGGCGGTAACGGTGGCAGCAAAATACAACCCACGGGAGTGTTTTTCCATTCTCATATCTAAACCAGAGAACGTAGCGGTCGCAGTTTTAAATGTCAACGTGAAACGGCCGCAGTTTGGTCAGGGACAAAGCACCGCGAGCTGCTGGTCATTTTAGCGGACATTACGGTGAAATTTAGTCCTCAAAATATGAGCGTTTTGCCGCAACGAAAGTAAAGATTAGGAAACAAAATGACTAGTTAAGATTAGGAAAATGATCGTGGGTTGGATTGAAACACTCCTAAGGAACACACATTTCCTGGGTGAAAGGCTTTAGTTTTCCCCGGGAAGCCAACTCTGCTCTCTGGCTTGAAAGTCCTGTACGTTAACACCCACCGATCCACTCCGATCTCCTCCCTTCGCAGCCAGCCACGTTATTATAAAGTTTTTTTAACTAAATTTTTTTTAACTACATTGACGGCCGCCAAAACTGGAATTTTTAACTTGTTGTAGCTTTTTCAATGAATGGTTCATGAGAACAGGCTAGTTTGTTGACCCATCCACCCAAACCTGCCTCTTTACGCGGAACTTTGTCACCTTACTTCCTGCTTTGCTCCTGTCATAATTACTACCGCCACTACAAAGCCCTGTCACTATAAACATAAATATGCATCATAATTGCTGCTTGAACAAACTTATGGGAGCATCATACGGGGGAGGAAAGTCGGGGGAGGAAAGTCTCAGTGACAAATATTTTTTTCAGCAGCTATCGTAGTTATAACAGGATAGAGCTAGCAAAGCAGTTTGGTGTTTATATTTGCGGTAATTATTCAGTTTCCCACAAGCTCTACAAAGCTAACGTTAGCTTAAGTTGAATGCCTTACTAAACAAGGAGGGACTAGAAATCGTCTTGTTTTTTTTAGAGTGAATTGCCCCACATATGAATACAGTTTGATTATAACTTTTATTTTGTTGGTAACCGTTGTTGTATTATCGCAATATTGCACTCGAGGTTAGGGGTGGTACGGTTCACAAAACCCACGGTTCGGTTCATATCACAGTTTTTAGGGTCACGGTTTTCGGTTCTGTACGGTTCTTGTTATTTTTTCTTTAAAACTCCAGAAAAATACTTCAGCATATGATATATAGCTAAAATTAGCATATTGAATGCATGTTGCACAATGCTTGCACACAGTGGCAGTTCTATCTATTGTTTTATTTCCGCTGTCATCAAAGGTAACATGAAATCCATAATGTCCCTACACACCAGACTATATACGACGCTGGCGCATACTCCAGCTCCGTGCAGCCTTCTTTATCTCTCCCACTTGACAATTCTACACGTGACGTGACCTGCGTCACTCCACATTGCACTTGAGGAGCGCCGCCTATCAAAATCTGACGAAAATCTTTTAAACTGACCTTCGTCGATCAAAAAAAACAGACAGATTCAGCAACTGTACGGCCTATTTCTCACTTAAAATGTTTTCAGAAACACGTTTCTGTGAACTATTTTCGTAAAATACGAGATCGTATTCAGAACGAGACGCCATTAGAGTCTGTTTTGAAATTCGGGAGCAGCAAAACCCACGTGACGCGTTCGTCCAATCAGCTGCCATGTGTTGTGTTCATCACGCTCATCCCGCTCGTCATTTCCGGTAAGTGTTTTAACATAGGTATCGAAAGTGGGCACTACGGCATTAAGTGGTTAGTGCACATTAACAGTGTACTGACGAACCGTGCGACGCACACACGCTCCGAACCGAGACAAGCGAACCGAACAGTTCGGATATTTTTTCATGAACCGTACCACCCCTACTCGAGGGTTTGATTTAACGTCATTATTGGCACGGCAGTGATGCTTACGAACCTTGGCGCAAGCGCCTCGGTCCTAGTCGCATTACTGTGGTGCCAATAACGACGTTAAATCAAACCCCTCATGTCATTTTGCTTAATTGAAAGATCGGCCAAATGCCAGCGTAAAAAATAAGTAAAAGTATAACTCATATGTACGAGACAGTTTCTCCTACATAGGAGATACTATCCATTTAACTCATTTAACTTTGGCCGATAATGCCCGAAAGAAAATAGTTTTTTCATCTTGCCTTTCAGGGCTTTTGTAGTATCATGAGTTTATATTTCTATACTGGAGAAAGTTGCACCTGTGCAGTAGAAGCAAATAAGTTTATGGCATAAAAATGCAGGCGGTTTCCAACAGTGGCAGCTACAGACAGACTCCAACTTTTGTTATCCTCAGTGGATTTTAAAGTTCAGGCACAGTTCAGTTTGGCACAGTTTGTGACTTTAGGGTTTCTTCATTATGGGTTAATTAATGGGTTTTTCTGCGGCTGTTAGCAGACTATGGTTGGACTCTCCATTACCAGCCAACTTGGAGCGAATGGCAATCAAATGGAGAACGGTAATCATCGCATTCCCGTCGGAGCTGCTGCTTCTGGAGAAAATGTACCCGTGGCAGTGCAGTGCTGTCTGGCAAAAATGGCAGCCCTTCTCTTCTCTGACACATGTGATTAACGGAGGATGTGTCTCCCGATTGACACATCTGTTTTTTGTTTTTTTTTTGCCTCTATCCCGTCTCCGAGCATTAACATTAGCACCGCCACTGTTTGGCTGACAAGTCCTCCCCCTCTCTGCTTCTCTACTTCGCTGTAAATGTGCTGACAGCTCGGGGAATTATAACTCCTGTGCACATAATGACTGTAACCTTTTTCTACACAGCACATCAGTACACAGTGTATTATAAAGCTCTCACTGAGATGTAGATCTATACTTTTTATTTAATTGTCCGAAAATCCTCCTTAACTCTGGATGGAAAATCACCATGCATCACATACTGACGTATAGAACCGAGTAACAATGCCGGTGTTTTTTCAGACGGAACAAAAAAGGGAAATTGGAGGAAGAGAAATTTCAGTTAATAGAAAAAAAAACACGTGGATGGGAAAATTGAAGGGAAATGGGAAGTGGTTAACTGTGGAAACAGTTCGAATGACGAGTGACAGGAGGACAATGGAGATGAATTGGAGGAACATCAACAACAGCTATAAACATGTAGAGTGGCTACAGTCATTGTTGAGAGGAATGATTTCTTCCTGTTTGGGCTGAGCAAATCTTTAAAAATTCATTAAGATCTAAAGTCTGTTATCCAAAAATCTTCAGCAACAAAAGCAAAGAAACAAAAAGAACAGAATTGTTCCTCGGCAGAACTTTGCACTTGCTGTGACCTTTATTGGAATATATTTAATTGAATCTTTATTTGTATGAGGGCAAGTATTTAGCATAAACCATTACCACACACCACAGCATTTAAAACATGAGCTAATTTTCGACGCCCGTCTGTAGGGAATTATGTCTAAAATAAGGCCCTAAGGCCTGTCAAATCTGACTCCAATTTATTAATTCCCAAGCCTTCTTTCATCGGACTTATGTTTACCAGAACACAAGGATCAATCTGAGACGAAGAGTTCAGTTAAGCAAGTTTACTGAAGTCCAGCATCTTAAGTTTACAAAACACAATTGTGGTTGCACCATATGACACTAAATTTCCCTAACGTAACAAGTATACGGAGCAAAGTCTATGTCAGATTGTGAACCCCTCTAACCAATTTTCCTAATCTGTTATATCTTGCTTGGAGGCATCTCTTCTTTACACACACACAAGATCCAACCCCCCCAGTAGATAGACAGGAGACAGTAGATACATTAAAACGCAAAACTGACTGGTTCATTGGTTGTTGGAAAGTGCAGTGAGTTTGGTCCGCTTGGTTGAAGGGATGATATTTTTTGGTCTCACAATAATACCGCCATTAACAGACTCACCAGCAGTGTAAGTTCAGCAGCTGTTCTCATCTAACAGGAATAATTCAGAGCCTCAGTAGACAGAGTGCGTGTGCGTGTGTGTGTGTGTGTGTGTTTGTGTGTGTGTGTGTGTGTGGGTGCGTGTTGGTTCACCCTCTGTGCCACCTCTAATTAGCGCTGCCTGTAAATATTTAAAGTCCCGACAGCGGAGGAGCAGAGGATGCTAACACAACCTGCTAACACGGCGCAATCTCGGCGTCGCACGGCTGGTTTCCGCCTGGCTCCGCCCCCCGCGGCATTTGTGACACTCGCTTCCTCCGGACGTCTCTAATTTCTCTGATTTAACGAGGTTTCGATGACAAGTAAACCCGTTGGGGCGGGAGGGAGAGAGGAAATGTTCTGGTTGTGAGCTACAAGAGCTAAAAGCTAAATCTCTTTGGAAATTATTTTAAAAAGAATTCTTCTCCCTGTCAGACGCAACACTTTTGTTTCATTCATTCATCATCGAAAGTGATAAAAAATGAATCACTTCACGTTCATCACTCAGATGATTCCTCACTTCTCCTTTTTCATGCCTGAAGGAATTAATCTTACAGTGACACCAGTTACCTGCCGCACTTCCAAAACCGCTGCCATTTGTTTGAAATGTTACGCTATTCGTCATTTAGTCAATGGACACGTCAGTTGGCTCAGTTCCTATAGCGCAAAGACTTTCTTCTCTTTTCAAGTGGCTCTCTGTCTCAAGGAAACCCGGCTGATTTGACTTTGCTGCCTCTGTGTGCAGAAACGGCATCGTCCCCTCCTCCATTGCTCTTCATTTGCCGTTTGTTTTTTTTCATCTCCTCCAGGTATCCGCTGTTCCCTTTCAGGTTCATCTATCCATCTTAATATTCCTCCGCTGAGTTAACGAGACAGGGAATGAAAGCCCAGACGGGAGGGACGGAGGGAGGAAGAGGAGGAAGGGGTTTGTTGTTGTGAGCCAGTAGATTTTAATACCATCCTGTTTTACTTCATTTGTCTTTTCACATTCAACACTGAACCTTGATTACCTTTACTGACAATTTACTGTGCAGCTAGTCTCGCATTGCCAGACCTTCCTCCACAGCGCTGCGGAGGAGGGTCTGGCTAGTCCACACAGCATTCCGGGAAGGGAGAAAAACATGCTCTGGTTTATTGGCATGTCTTTAAACCAATCACAATCTTCCTGGGCGGTGCTAAGCGCCAGACGGAGCCACGGTGCCTCTGTAAAATAGCCTCGGGAAGGAACTTGTTCTGGTGGAACGTTTAAAAGTAGTTTTAGTCGTGCAACAGAAAACTCAGATAGGACAGATAGTCTAGCTAGCTGTCTGGATTTACCCTGCTGATCTCTGCAGACATCCAGCCGAAAATTAGGGAGATATGGCGGAATTTCTGGCGGCACTTGAACAATCCTTACTGAAGCAGTTGCATCCACTGGTGTACTGCATCCACCATCGTTGTAGTCTTGTCAGGATTTCGAAAATGCAAAAAAACATGCCTTTAGCACACACGTGTCAAACCCAAGGCCCGCCGGGCAAATCCGGCCCCTACCAGATTTTGATACGGCCCGCATGTCAATTTAGGTTTACAGTTTTTCTTGGCCCATCTAGCTTTTACGCGTTCAACGTTTTTTATCGCCTTTTCTGAATTTTTTTTCACTTTTGGTGCTTTCTTTCGACGTCTTTGTCCCTGGTGCTTCAGTAACAAACGCCTAACAGCTGGAACACACCGCACGCGTTAAGTGTCGCGTAACGTAGATACGTGCCTGGCCATTCATAACGGACGTGTATTTCGACGCGCCTGTATTTCTCTCTGTGTGCCTGATCGCGTGTCTTGCTGTGAGAAGTCAAGACAGCCAAAATCACCATAAACCTGGCTGTTTTATTTTGAAATGTGTTTTGTGAACAGTGTGTATATGCGAACACACTACAGTATATAGTGCGCTATTTCCGTGATAGGGAACAGTTTCCAACACAGCTAAGGAAGGAAGGAAGGAAGGAAGGAAGAAGGAAAGAAAGGAAGGAAGAAGGAAAGAAAGAAAGAAAGAAAGAAAGAAAGAAAGAAAGAAAGAAAGAAAGAAAGAACAAGTTCTCACACCCATCTCGTAAAATATGGACGCTTGGTCAGGTGCCTTTGTCGTTCTTATTGACGCTAAAAGTCTCCTTTAGCACTTTAAGTAAACACGCTTGGTCGGGACTATTGCCGTCCCTTTAGTGCCGTCCCTTTAGCGCTTTAAGTAAACACGCTTGGTCGGGACTATTGCCGTCCCTTTAGTGCCGTCCCTTTAGCGCTTTAAGTAAACACGCTTGGTCGGGACTATTGCCGTCCCTTTAGTGCCGTCCCTTTAGCGCTTTAAGTAAACACGCTTGGTCGGGACTATTGCCGTCACTATTGCCGGAAAGAAAAAAATGACTATAGCAAGCGTGACAAGCGGGAACCTTGTCCTGCATTTGACCCATCCACCCCCCCAACCAACCTCCTTATGCAGAAATTCGCCCTTACATACTACTCGCTAAATCCAATCTAACTGCTGACAGCCACTGTCCAAACGTCTTATTTTACGACTTTGGAATGAGAACGGGTTGGAAAGAAAGAAAGAGACGAAGTGAGAGCCAGGCCGGGTCAATGGAGAGAGAATGAAGAGGGAAACCAACCAGCTCATAGCGAGATAAACAGAATCTCAGACAGCGACGGGGTGAGAGCGGCACTAACAGACAGGACGGAAAGATTTTTTGGCCGTTCGGCTTTCCTGCCGGCGTTAAAAAAACTCCCAGAGAGACAGGGAAGATCCTGTCAGCGTGTGAGAGTCATATTTTAATTTTAGCACCGGTCTGATTAACCTTCGGCTCGGCTCGTTGGCCTTTTTTCTTTCTTTTTTTTTTTTTTACGACTCCCGAATCTGGTCAGAGGTCAGACAGGCTGGAGGGCAAACAAAGGCAAACTGTCAATCACTTCATAATTTCTGGGTAAAAAAAAATAATATAAAGGAGACACTTCTGCGGGGGGGATAAAGAGAGAGGCAGGCGGAGAGAGAAAATGCTAATATGGTGTCTTGTCTAACCTTATACATTAATTCAATATGTATTTAAGTATTTATAAATGCTTACTAGACAGTAAATCAATACTTTATGAGCGCGCTGATGAATCTGCGAGGACATGATCAGCATTTAAATGCTCCAGTGAGTCTGGAAAGAGAATCTGCCATAGTGTGGTGCAGCAAGTGTCAAACACAGGCTGCCCCCAAAGACATGGAGAGAAATTACCCATTCATCCCCATCCAGTTAGTCTGGGGCTAGTCTCACTTTGCCAGACCTTCCTCCACACAGCATTCTGGGATGGGAGGAAAAACGTGCTCTGGTTTATTGGCATTTCTTTATACCAATCACAATCGTCATGGGCTTCCTCTAGCTCTGCATGGCTTACTGAGAAAGCTTGTTTGTTGCTCTAGCTGTCTGTATGGTGTCTTGTTGACTTCTGTCTGTATGTTACACCTGTACTAATGTCTTGCTGTTTCCTGTTGCTCTGGTCTAAAATCATCTGGCCAAAGGACTACAGTTGAAAATTAGCCGGCTCGCTAACACTGTCACTGTCACATTTACAGAAATGTTGATTAATGTGTGTTGTCCTTTATAAAAAAGAAAGAAAGAATGGGCGCTAGCCTTGGGAAGGAACTTGTTTTGGTGGAACAACACTTTCACTGTAAATTTACAGTAATATACTAGCAGCAGCTCCACCAGTAAACTACTGTTTATTTACAGTACGCATACCATTTTTTTTTTTTATTTAAGGTATTTTACTGTAAATAGACAGTTTCTTGTTGTATTATTTGAATTGACAGTAATATACTGGCTGCAATTTAATTCCCGCCTTTGCCTTTATTTTCCCAAGATGCATTGGTATTAACAGTAAATACCTGTAATCTGTAACATTCGCAGATAGTGCTGTAACTTTATTATTTTCTCCCAGAATGCATTGTCATTTACAGTAGTATCCTGTATAACATTGAAACAGTAAGATACTGTGAGATTTTAGCTGTACATTTACATCAAAGGTTTATAGTGTATGTTCAAAAGTTGTTTAGTCGTGCAACAGAAAGCTCAGATTGGACAGATAGTCTAGCTAGCTGTCTGGATTTACCCTGCAGAGATCTGAGGAGCAGTTAACCATAGTCCTCACAAATCCACCATTTAGAATGCCAACACAAAGTAAGAGGAAGGTGATGGACATCCGGCCTAAAAGAAGGACGTACAGCAACGGTGCAGAAGTGGAAGGTCGTGGATGTAGACTAGTCTGGGGCCACCCTGGGTGGTACAAACGCGCCTGGCTTTTAAAGGGAATGGGAGATGACACTCTGATTGGTTTATTGCACGTTACGCCCAAAACACACTTATGATTAATTTAGACACTAAGTACAACCCTTTTGAACCATGCACCAGGCACATGGACCCTTTTTTTCCACCGTTAAACTAGCAAAAGTGGATTTGTACACACCCTGAACGCACCTGCGCCAGGTGCTTCACGCCGTGCGCTTAGATCGTTAAAATAGGGCCTCTAAAGTTCAGCATGAATAGGCATTCCATTTATTTTGAAGGTGGGTAGTGCGTTTAGGGTGCGGCGGGTTATCCGCAGGGGGGGGGCACGCAAAAAAACCCTGCAGCGGCCCTGCATTTTGATAGTTTCATCGGCAATAGAAATGGTCCAATTGTGGTTTTGCACCGGATGTCGTGTAACGTGATGGTGCCATCCCAAACGTACAACGCGCTGATGCAAAAAATGGAACGAGAAAAAAGTCCCGGAACGTTTCAAAACCACAGTTCCCGGCACACAGACAAAAAAATGGTGTTGCTGTGCTGAAACCACACAACAATATCATATCATCCAAGTTATTGTTTGATCTTCTGTCATGTCATGCATGACTCTGCAATCCAAATTATATTTCCAAATCAAGAAGCTTCCAAAAGAAATACTGTAAAAACCCAAACTGTGTTCTCTTAACACAGACTCTTTTCTCATCAAGCTGCTTTGTAGCGAGTTTCAATCCAAACACCATCTGAAACAAATAAAAGCTTGGCGTTACATCCAGCGAGTGTATTGGCAGTAAGATAATCTGGATTCCTGCAGGAGTCAAACAAAAAGCCTTATTGCACTCTTAACCCGAATTAGTTGACTTTACTGGCAAATCGCGTGGAAGCCCGTTGCCCTATCCCACTTTAGTTTTTACACAAGCTGAAACTAAACATGTTGAGTTTGAGGAAAAAAAGAAACACCTCTAAATGCTCCAATGCATTTTATTTTTAAGAAAAATGTCAAAACAGGTCAACATCAACACGTCCAACCTAAAATGATGAATCTGTCGACAGTCGAATAATTTGACAAAAATATTGAAAAAAAGCCTTGAAAAAAAGTGTTGGAAAAAGCTGGGGGAAAAAAACAGGTATCTATGTCATGTTTTTCCCAAATTATGTACAGATTTTTAGGCATTCTATTGTCAGCTTGGACAATATTGCAAACAGTTGCCGTAAATGGAACATGCCCCTGCATCCTCCCTAGGTTTGGGCTGAGCCCTGAATGTTTACCATGTCTGGCTCCGCCCCTTGATTACACGTGACACAGAATGTGATGTTCTTAAAGTTAAAAAAAAAAACTTGTCACAGTTTAGTTATGTGCAAAAACTACTTATTTAAGTTGCCTAAACTTTTAACTAGTTCTGTTTAACCACGTTTACTACATGTTTAAACCCGTTATGTTAAACAGAATGGTCACGTGACTATGATCCAATGATTAAAGCGCCACCACGGTCCACAGCGTTCCTTTACAGCAGCAGTCACTACGGGGCATACAGCAAAAAATATATGTGGAATGCGTACTTTTCGTAGCTACAGTATATGTTCACTGATATCTAAACCTTTGACGCAAATGTGCAGCTAACATATCACAGTATCTTACTGCTTTAATGTTATACAGGATCATACTGTAAATGGCAATGCATTCTGGGAGAAAATAATAATACGACAGCACTATCTGCGATATGTTACAGATTACAGCCACAGATTAATACCAATGCATCTTGGAAAAATAAATATACACTGCAGACAATATATTACTTTAAATTCAAATGATACAGTAAGAAACTATGTCGATTTACAGTAAAATACCTTAATCTTTAAAAACAGTATGCATACTGTGAATAAACAGTAGTTTACTGGCGAAGCTGCTGCCTGAACCAACACGTATGAAGATAAATGTATTCTGGCGGCACACTGTGAGACCTGTGAGTGATTCCTGTTTTTTTATCTTGCGCAGACGTTCCTCCAGAGGTTAGTTTCTCCTCTCTGTTGGTGTTAGCCCGCAGAGGAGCCGGGGTCACCGCGGAAACACATCCTCAGACAGTCGGAGGTGTGAACGATCCCACAGGAGACCAACCTACTGTTCATCTCGCTGCTCTTCTTCTTCTCATCCTCCTCTTCACTCTCTGTCCGTCCATGCTCTGTTTTATTCCTGTTTCCTCTCTCTCGCTCTCTCTCTCTCGTTCTCGCCCTCTCTCTCTCTCTTTCTCTCTCATCTCCCTCTGTCATTATTTCTGTCCTCTGCCAACCTCTCTCTCTATGCTGCAGTAGTGGAGACGTACCAAGATTTTTTTCATCCAAGTACTGAGCCGGCCTGATAATCAGCCTGGATTGTCATTTCATTTTCTCTTCTTTATTCATTCTGAAGCCGTGTTCATGTTAGATGATTTCTGTTGGGGAAGGGGTTTGTCTTGACTAAAGAAGATGATAACATTAGTCATCATTCTTTATCCTGCCCCGGCCCTCTCTCCTAAAAATTCAGCCTGTTCTCATGAGCCATACGTTCGAAAGACTACGAAAAGTTAAACTGTAATTCGTATGACTTTTTTTTGCTGTATGCACCACATTGACTGCTGCTGTATAACAGCGTGGCTGGCCGTGTAGGGAGGAGGTCGGGGTGTATGGGTGGGTGTTAAAACTCCAAGCCAGGGATCGGAGTTCGCTTCCCCGGGAAAACAGAAGACTTTCACTCAGGAAATGCATGTTTCTTGGGAGTGTTTTAATCCAAACAATGATCTTTTTTTCTAAACTAGTCATTTCGGTGCCTAAACTTAACTGTTGCCGCCGTGTACTGCTCACTTTTTCATGCCTAAACTTAACCGCAATGTCCGCCGAAACGGCCGGCAGCTCATGGTGCACTGTAGTCACCTTTTCTCGGGTAACTGAACCACCAACTACCGCTGACCTGATGGAGCACCATGCTGAGCACCGCAGAGCTCTGTAGCAGCTAAACACTTCTACCAACTGCTGCTGGTACGACCGAGCTGTGACGGAGGACTGTAGCCG
This sequence comes from Sander vitreus, assembly GCF_031162955.1. NCBI lineage: Eukaryota > Metazoa > Chordata > Actinopteri > Perciformes > Percidae > Sander > Sander vitreus. The sequence goes on from NC_135868.1 coordinate 3,542,480, forward strand.
GCGTCACAAAGCTCTGTAGCGGCTTAAAGGAGAACTCCGGGCAATTTTTACGTTAATCTTGATTGCTATAAATTTATGAGTACTGTCTATAGCAAAACAAAAAAAAAGAACAGAATCGGTCTGGAGTTGCTGCAGCTAATGGCCATAGCTCCCAGTTAGCTAAAACGGCAGTTTTGGGGGCATATTCTAAAGAGTCTCTTAACAGACACAAAATGCAATTATAATGTCTGTGGAACATGAACAGGGCTCTTACGTGACAACAAGATGCGTTTTCAACTCCGACATCCTGCCGCTAGCTCGTCCTGCTAGCTGCTAGCTGCCGTCCGGGAGTGTGTTCAGCCAGGCTTCTGTGGTCTATTGCATCTGACATCGATCTGGCGTTGGTGAGTAGGAGTCTTGGCAGTGGCGATTTGTGTGGTAGTTTCCTTAGAGAATGACATGCAGCAAAGGGCCGTGGGTCGGAATTGAACCCGCAGCTGCTGCGGTAAGGACTTAGCCTCGGTACATGAGACGCACAGAAGGCAGTTTATTTGTATGCGAACATAATTTCGGTCTATCTGGTTTCCAAATAGATAGTACAAACCCTGTGTACTTCCACTGACATAACTTCCATCCATCCATCCATCTTCGTCCGCTTATCTGGGGTCAGGTCGCGGGGGGCAGCAGCTCCAGCAGGGGACCCCAAACTTCCCTTTCCCGAGCCACATTAACCAGCTCTGACTGAGGGATCCTGAGACGTTCCCAGGCCAGGTTGGAGATATAATCCCTCCACCTAGTCCTGGGTCCTCACCGAGGCCTCCTCCCAGCTGGATGTGCCTGGAACACCTCCCTAGGGAGGCTCCCAGGGAGCAACATTTTTTTCCGCAGGATGGTAGGGGAAGACTCATGAATATTCATTAGGGAACTCACCCCTGAATGGCTAATACTCGTTGCCTGCTCTGGTTGGGTTGGTTAGGTTTAGGCAAGAGGAGTGGGATTGGTTATAGTTAGGGTAAGAATGTCAGGGCGAGCCAATCAGGGATGAGTCTTCCTCTACCCCCTACCAGGGGCCATCCTTACCCAAACCACCTCAACTGGCATCTTTTGACGCAAAGGAGCAGCGGCTCTTCTCCCAGTTCCTCACGGATGACTGAGCTTTTCACCCTATCTGTAAGGGAGACGCCAGCCACCCTCCTGAGGAGACCCATTTCGGCCGCTTGTACCCTGGATCTCATTCTTTCGGTCATCACCCAATCTTTCATGACCATAGGTAAGGGTAGGAACGAAAACCGGTAGGTCGAGAGCTTTGCCTTCTGGCTGAGCTCTCTTTTCGTCACAACGATGCAATAATGTGAATGTAATACCGACCCCTGCTGCTCCGGTTCTCTGACCAATCTCCCGCTCCATTGTCCCCTCGTTTTCACGTTCTCTGTTGTCTGTATCGAGTGGATGGAGTCTCCACTGGATCGTTCGCTACACTTTCTCTAACGTCTTTCCTGCCCTCCCCCAGCATCCCTCTCTCTCTCTGCATCACTCTATCAACCTCTCTCTCTATATATATTGTTTGCTGAAGGGCAGTCTTTGACATTGGAGCATTTGCTGAATAAAACCAAAGAGCTGAGATTTCCTAGCCTGAGTCTTTTTTTTTTCTCCCTCGGATATTCATCAAGACAGAATTATGAAAGAATTCAGCCTGTTCTCATGAACCATTCATTCAAAAAGCTACAAAAGGCATCCCATGTTTTTTCTTGCTGTATGTACCCCATCGGCGGCCGATGTATAAGAACGCGGCTGGTGGCGTAGGAAGGAGGCCGGGGAGGATGGGTAGGGCGTTAAAACACAGGACTTTCAAGCCAGTTCGCTTCCTGGGGAAAGCTAAATAATTTCACCCAGGAAATGTGTGTTCCTTGGGAGTGTTTTATCCAAACCAGGATCTTTTTCCTAATCTTAACTGGTCGTTTTGGTGCCTATAACTTGCCACTAACACTGCACTCACCAGAGGAGTGAAAAAATGAGATCCACCTTGTAATAAACCAGAATTATGCTTTAAGATTTTTGGCTTTTGTTCAGCATTTTGAAGCTCATTACTCGTGTTACATTAAATGTCATGCTCAGATGACTGCTAGTGTAATATCGTCTCTCTAACTACTGTATCATAAAATTTAAATGAAATACATTTTCATTTCATTGATTCGTTCGTTTTCCCTCCTTCGCTTCTTTTTGTCTCTTACAATGAATTAATCCTCTCTTGTTTCCTCCTTTCCCGTCTTGTTTCCTTCTGTCCCCTCTTCCTCTCCTCTCCGGCTTATTTCCTCCTCTCCTCTCTTGTTTCCACCTCTCCTCTCTTGTTTCCTCCTCTCCTCTCTCGTTTCCTCCTCTCCTTTCTCGTTTTCTCCTCTCCTCTCTCGTTTCCTCCTATCCTCTCTTATTTCCTCCTATCCTCTCTTGTTTCTTTCTCTCTTCTCGTTTCCTACTATCCTATTTTGTTTCCTTCTGTCCTATCTCGTTTCCTCCTCTCTTCTCTCGTTTCCTCCTGTGCTCTCTCGTTTCCTCCTGTGCTCTCTTGTTTCCTTCTCTCCTATCTTCTTCCTTCTCTCCGCTCTTGTTTCCTCCTTTCCTGTCTTGCTTCCTCCTCTCCTTTCCTGTCTTGTTTCCCTTTCTTTTCTTACCTCCCTCTCTCATTTTATCCTCTCCTCCCCCTCCTCCTCTCTTCTCTTGTTTCCTCTTCTCAATTCAATTCATTTCAGAGGGGCTTTATTGGCATGAAAGTTTCAATAACATTGTTGCCGAAGCATAAAAATACATTTCGTCCAAATATTCAGACCGGACAAAATAAACAGTAATATGAACATATTACATACATAACACAAAATTAGGATTGATTTAGATTAGTCATATATACGGTATATCTTATACTTCTTATGCAACCTCTATACTGTGTGATTGTGTGTGTGTGTGTGTGTGTGTGTGTGTGTGTGTGTGTGCCTCTCCTCTCTTCTGTCCTCTCCTTTCCTGTCTTGTTTCCTTCTCTTCTCTCACCTTGCTCTCTCATTTCATCCTCTCCTCCCCCTCCTCTCTCGCTTACAATAAATCCATCCCCACCTCCACACATCTCTCCCCTCTCCCGCTCTAATTGACACTAAAATCACCCCGCCCCCCTACTCTCCGTCTTTCTCCATATCTCTTTTGTCCATCATCCCCCACTCCTCCTCCTCCTCCTCCTCCTCCTCCTCCTCCTCCTCCTCTTCCTCCTCTATATCTGCTGACAGTGGAGTTTGTTGTTTTTCCCCGCTGGCTCGCCTCCGGAGCTTTCACCCCAGCGGTCCTACTCTCCCGGGTGCAGGGGAGACCCACGGGTCAATCTGTCACCTTCACACCGCTTCACACCGCTGCAGCTGCCCTCCGCTCTTCCACTCCTCTATCCCCTCCTCCATCCCTCTGTTTCACTGTTTCTCCTTTTCTCCGTCCTGTATCATCCGGAGGAAATGAGCCAAAACAGCATGTGCAGAATGAGTTTAATTTGAAGGAGCTATTCTCATGTCTCTTCTAATTGTTGTTTTGTTCCAATTTGGTTAATTAGGTGTATCTGGAATTCTCGGGGAGATCATACAATTTACAAAGATACCAAATATGTCAGGCTAAATTCTTGGGAGAAGTGTCTAAAATGAGCAAACATTTTGAGTAGCTGTTGGATCATATGGATGGAGTTAGCGCACGGACGCAGCGGCTCTCAGCTCTCGGTTTCGGTGTATAGTTTTCGTAATGGCATGGCTCTCTTTTTATTGTTTGTATTTATTAAGCACTGGCTGAAGAAGCACTGCAATTGCATTGTATACCTGATGTGCAATGACAATAAAGATTCTTATAATTATTATTATAAGAGTCTTTTCTTTCTACTTCTACTCCGCTACATTTCAGAGAGAAATGGGTGTTTTTCACCAACTGCCATGCTTCTCTTGTTTGCAAGCCATGCTGTCGCTCTCTTTCTCATGGGGGGGCCAAAGGGAAGATTCCAGATTGGCCCACCTGAGTTTTCATTTTCTCAAAGGCAGAGCCGGATACCCTGGGCTCGGTTTACACCTATCACCATTTCTAGCCACTGGGGGACCATAGGCAGGCTGGGGGAACTCATATTAATGTAAAAAAAAACTCATAAAGTGAAATTTTCATGCCATGGGACCTTTAAGTACATTTTCCTGATGATACTTACAGTAAATACTTTTACTTAAGTAACATTTTAAATGCACGGCTTTTACTTGTAACAGAGTATTTTTACAGTGTGGTATTGATACTTTTACTTAATAATAAAGGATCTGAATACTTCTTCCACCACTAGCTGACCAAGCGTCAGTATTGGACGAGTTGGGAAGAATGAGAATGGGTTTGGTCTCATGCAGGATTCATATCAATATTTATGGATGTGAAAAATGGAAGCAAGGATAATTTATTCAAACACTTAAAATGACGCACTACATTTACTTGACATGAGCCTTTAGAGGTCACGCAACTAATAACTTATCAGTCAGGAACAAAGATGGAAGGAGTGTGACATTGTTATGGGGCCACAAAACCTCTTAGGGATGAGGATGGAGGGGTCAACAAAGTGTGTGACTTTGACACTGGAGGCAACGGTTCACATCAGGCGACATGGTTTTCTGTTAATGATGACCACCATCTTTATCCAATCTATATTCAGAAGACGCTCAAATTGAACTCCCGGCATCCTCTATCTGTCTCTTCTCTCTGTCCATCCATCATCAACTGTCCTGTTTCCTCAGGGATATATATCTCCCTTACACTGCGCTTCTGCTTCTACTGAAATTACCTGACAATCTTTTTTTTATACAGACATCCCCTCTCTGTCACATAATTTACACAACCTGGAATCCATTTCTGTATTAACGTGTGTGTATGTTTTCTTTGCCCTCTGAGGACCCGGGCAAGATCATGGTATCCGGGGACACTTTAAAAAAAACAAACAAAAAAAAACAATCAACATACTATAAAAAATAAAATAAAAACCCCAACAAAATAAAACACAATCATATACAATTCAATCCGATTCCACCAAAGAACAAAAAAAATAGATGAGTTTGAGAAGGAGCAGGCAGAAGCATAATGCTTATGAAGTCCTGCTCCTACTATCCCCCCACAATATCATATTATTACAGAACAAAAGAAATAGATATGCATATATAGCAAACAAAAGTGTAAGTCATACAATAACTTACAACAATACAACAACACTGTGTGTACATTCCCATTCATATATTCAGGTCACCTTTCTGTATCGGTCAGGTATTATTTTTCTTGAATCTATTTTTGAACTGTATAATATTATTGCTGTGTTTGATTTCATTGTTTAGACCTGGGGTCTTCAACGTTTTTTAAACCAAGGACCCCTTATCTGAAAGAAAGATTGACCATATATAATCAAGTTGAATATTAAACTAGGCCTACAATGATGTATAGGACGGCCTAAAGCCTTTATATATATATATATATATATATATATATATATATATATATATATATATATATACATACATACATACCTTTTTTTAACATAGAATACTAAGCTATAAAAAATTTTGGTATGATTTTATAAATCATCTTTTAATGTTAAACATACATAGTGAATCCTAAGGATTAACTGTGTCTGTGGATGGCTATCTTAGTGACTACCTAATAGGCCAGTAAGCCTATCATCTGTGGGAATTTACTGTATATTTGCTAATAATATGTTGGATTCATGTTATTTATGTTTACATTTGAAAAAAACTTGGAGGCCCCTTTGCAGTGACTCTGAGGACCCCCTAGGGGTCCCGGACCCCCTGTTGAAGATCTCTAGTTTAGACCATTCCACAAAGTCACCCCACAAACTGAAATGCACATGCTTTTAAGAGTAGTTCGTACAAGAGGTTGTTTTAACGTTAATGTCCATACATTTTAGACAAAGGTTGTGTAGTCTGTGTCCTGTTGTGTTTGTGAGTTTGCTGTATTGAAGCTCACTTACAAAATCCCTGCTTGAGTTGCTCTGAGACAAATGTCAGCAGGTTTATCGTGTTTATCCACTTGACATTTTAAGTGATTCAGAGGGTTTTCGAAGTCTCCTTGGTGTGTTTGTCTCACGGTGACAACTGCAGATTATTGGATATGATGTTGGACGGGGGAGAATGGGTTTCAGTTCAGTTTAATGTGATGAAACACAGAACAAATGTGAAGTCAGCATTTCTCTCCTGCGGAGTTGAAACGAGTGCCCTAGACACTGTTACTCTCATCTAGACAAATAGGATATACGTCTCTAAATAATGGACATGACATTTATTACAGGACTTTTATCACCAACCGAAAAACTATTCAACAATAATTATGACAATAATTCATAATGTAATTCTATCATTTCCACTTGTATATTATATGATATTCTTGTAGGAAACCTCTGATCAGCTCCTGTTGCAGTTTGCTGTTGATGCAAACTCAAAACTTCCTCTGTCTTTACCTATTGGCTTGAAACATTCAGCATTATGTCAATTTTCAACAACAGTAATGCCATGCTTACCACTCTGCTGCATTCATTCATTTTTTTATTCATGCTGCCTTTTTAAAGTGGTGGTGCATGTGCTTAGCTCTGAGTCAACCTACTCCGAGTTGACTGAACGGACCCCAGAGATAATGTTATGTTATAATGATTTTTTTTTTATAATGTCACCTCCTGCAGTATCTTGCCCCCCCCCCCAACTCTGCGGCGCCCCCCCCCCACCCCCTAGGGAGGGTTTTGTCTTTTTCCTGCTGAAGGTCCATATCTATTACAGACAACGTCCTGTCATTTTATGATGGTAAAAATGCTGTCTGGGGCAATGAGTTAAATTCCAGTTTTAATATATTTCATTCCCCTGTCATGTTAATCCCAACTGAATGGAGCTTTTGAATAACTTGGAAGAAAAAATAGCAACTGATAGTGAAGATTACAGTTTAACATCTCAGAAAATTGTTCACTATATTCTTCACTTGTTTTTCTCGTTTCTGGCCCTCTCGTCTGTCGATACCTCCCACTGCTGTTTCTAAATTATCTGATGAATAATATGCCGTGAAACTCTTTACGTTGTCGATAAGTGTCTCAGCTCCGGTGCCACCAAGACAGATTCCTCTGCTTTTCTTCTGCTGCTGAGCGATAAGCTTTCAATGTTTTTATTTTTTCCCCCCACAAAAGGAATAAATACCATCACACGGCAGGAAACTGAACTCCCCATTGTTCTTCTTCCCATCAAGCCCCATCTGCTCTTCACTTTTTTCTTTGACTGCTGCACTTTCTTCACGCCTCCCTCTTTGTCGTCATCTCCAGCTCCTCAGCAGCTGTAGACTTCTATAAAACTCATACCAGGGTGCATTTGCTACCAACCTCCCAGTCGGTTCTGTATTCAGTATTCATAAGTGTGAATGAACTGTGAACATATGGAGGCATGTTGAGGTAATTTAACGCAAATGTGAGTCTAAATGACTAATTACAGACGTTCATTGTAGCCTGGCTCACAGTTCGGCAGCATTCACAATCGGATTGAATTAATTCTGCAGTTTGAATGACACTGCTGTGGAAATATTTAGAAAAATAATCTTGTACATAATCAAGCAGCCTGTGCAGCAGGTAGAGGACATTGTTACATTTTTGATTATCTTAATATTGTATGGTGTACCAATGCATCCTATAAACCCGGAATTCTTAAACTTTGCTTTATAGACAAACAATGTCGAAGTAAAAAAAAAAAGAAAGTTCTGGAAAACATCCTAAACATTTGTGTGAAATCAGAACCCAGTCTCCCAACTGAAATAGTCAAGAAATGTAATCTATTGAGTCGTGTAAAGGGACACGATTTTCCTGTTTTTTTTTCTTCCTATGACCGTTGCTTTAATTAACATTTATTCATGAGATGTTATAATGGTTTTTATTTCTTAATTTTAATATTTTTAAGACAGAACACTACCAGGCTATGAGGCATAACCCAAAAATGCAATGCGGTCGTTCATATCACAATCGGAAAGCAAGCACGCAGCTCTGTCAGGCCGATATCACTTCAGTGTACATATTTAATAAGTGGTTTTGTCACCAGCAACCGTGGGACTGTGGTCTTCCAGTAATTTGAGCACCATGGTAATGTGCCGCCAACTGGCTGGGATTCTCAGGAAATGACAGACAGACAGTAATTACAGCTCAGCATTTCCCAAAGAAAACATACATGAGTTCATGTTGATGTATTTATAATTATAATTGTAGCCTAAGCCTTAAGGATGTCCCCCAAATGTCACAATGTTTGTCCGATGTCTCTCCAGCAACCAGCAGCTGAATGAAGAAGCATACTTCACAGTCAGACAGCAGAGGCTGTGTTAACCCTTTACAGACTACTGAGTGCAGTCAAACAGATGTGGCGCCACATATTGTGAATAGCTTTCCTTGAAATCTAAGGGCACATGGAAGCCCACAAGTTCAGTCTGAATTCAGGAGAGGTTAATCCAAAAATATTTGGAAATTAACTCATTTTCTGAGTCTGAATGCAAACTGTGCTTCTGGATTCTCACAGAAGGCACATTTGTTTGTGCGCAACAGATGATGCAACCCCCTTGCCTACATATTTGTTTATATACATGAATATGCAATGCCAAAAATGTAATCTTCTTTAAGTGAAGGAAGTGCAAGTCGCAGGGATGTGTCCAGGGTGAATCATGGGTGTACAAAGCATTGTCCTGGATCCTGCATGTAGTTTAGGCCTCTGATATACTTTAATTAGGAAAAGATTGATGACTTTTCCCAAGACAGTTTTTTTCTGACTTTGATTGTTACAAGTGGCTATTTGAAGCGAACAGATGGTCAGGGAACATGTTGCAGATGCGTTCAGTATCAACATGTTGCTAGTCTGGATCAACGACAGTTCATTTTCAGGAAAATCGTTGATGTGTGTTGTCGTATATAATGCCGTTCTCTTCGGGGAAACAGCAACAAACTTCGAGCTAGCAAGCTACACTCTCAAAAGTTTTGGCAAGTTTTGAAGAACATTTTGGACCGTGCAACAAGGCAGGCCGGCTTAATTATTTTGGGGAGTCATTGTAAAGATTAACAAAGAATATGTTTGCGGCATTTTCTGGGATGTTTTGGGACCGATTGATGGGATTGCTGTGGACAAAATACACACAGAGGTACACTGGTAAGCGCAAATTACGTTTAACCATGTATCCAGTTAATTTAAATAGCTCACGTTACTGTATTGTGTGAACACTTAACTTCATGTCATATTGTATGTGGCGTTTTCTTTTGCCGGGTGCAAATGTTCCACCAAAACAAGTCCCTTCCCGAATCTATATTTTGCAGTGCCACCGTGGCTGCGTCCGGAGCTCAGCGCCGTCCAAGACTATTGTGATCGGTTTAAAGAAATGCTAATAACACCAGACCATTTTTAAGGTCTGGCAATGTGAGACTAACATGTTCTTGACATGGTCATAACAATTTTCTCCATTCATTATAATAACAAATATTTTTCAGCTGTTGAATTCTCCTAAATGCATTTCTGGGAGACAAAGTTGCATGATCATCAACATCACATTGGCATTCTTGCATTGTTAGCAAGAAGAGAGATCAAACGCCTCACTGATTAATGAGCAGAGAATGAACATTCATTGTTCCATTGATGGTAGTTACTTTTTTACTGCAGACATGCTTCCATGGCTTGGTCCACCCGTCCGCTCCTCGTCATCATGACAATGGGAGTTATCAGTCTCACTGTGTTTACGAAAGGAGACCGTGGATCAGAACCAACAGGAAATAAAGTGTTGGTTTGAGCTTAATCTTAGAAACCAGAAAGGCAAAGTTTTCTTAATATATGAATACATTCATATCAGATCACCTTTACCAAGAAGGTTCAAAACAGGAATGTCAAAACACAATTAACATATTTTATTGACATTTTGGTGGAAGGTTCAGCTTTGGGCCAAGAAAGCACTCCAAAAAATGATGCGGTAATGTTGCAGAGATGTGGAGTTGAGACGAGTTGACTCGAGTCACCGTTTTGATGACTGGACAAAAAATAAATGACTTGAGTCTCAACTTGGACTTGTAAGTTAATGACTAGAGACTTGATTTGTGGTTTAATGACTCAGATGACTTGCGTGTATTCATAACTTTGAATGTTAGCTGTTGAATATAAAATTATTTCATACATTCATTGTAAAACAGATTAAATTAATTTTCATACTTTTTGTACTAGTTATACAAACTAGCCAATCATTGTATTAGATGGGCTACTTATACATTGTCTTTTCTCTTTATAAAGACCGGATACTACAGGTAAGAGTGCTTCACACTGGGTGTAAAAAAAGTGACTTGATTTAGGACTTGACTTGTCTTGACTCGACATAACCTGTGACTTGACAAAAAATAAATGACTCGAGACTTGACTTGAGGCATGATGACTCGGATGACTTGTATTTTATTCATAAGTTTGAATGTTAGCTGTTAAATATAACATTCATTTCACTGAATATCAATAATCATAATACAGATTAAAGGTGCACTATGAGTTCCTGCATGGTTTCAGCGCGATTTCATTTGTCTCAAATCGTAGGCGTCTCTCCTTGATCCGCTAGCTGCCTGCCCCCTGAATACACTGTGAAAAAGCCCGGTCTCGGGAGACAGCAGGGGGGTCGTAAACGTCAAACAAACACAAGAGGCACAGGCTTTGCACCAAAATACAACAAACCACTCCAGCCAATCACCAACAAGATGGTTGGGGGAGGGGGTGGGGGTTAGTGTCAATTAAGGCCTGGACACACAGAGCTGATGGCCAAACGTCGGCAGAAAAGGCAGTTGGGCTCAGTCTCCCCAAATTGGTCAAAAAAGTGCCTCGGAATACACCAAAGCGACGAGACATAATACGTCTCTATACCAGCAGGCGGCTGTATTGTCGCCCAAAAATGAAAACCGGCAGCTGATTGGACGAACATGTCATGTGGGTCTGGTTTCCCCGGAAATTCAAAGCCAGACTGTCATGGCGCTTGTTCAGAATACGATCTCATATTGTACTAAAATAGTTCACCGAAACGTGTTTCAGAAAACATTTTAAGCGAGAAATAGGCCGTGCAGTTGCTGAATCTGTCTTCATTTCAGATCAACAAAGGTCAGTTTAAAAGATCTTTGTCAGATTTTGAGAGACTCTAGTCACGCTCATTCCGCTCCCCGTTTCCGGGTTAGCACTCTACCAATCAGATGGGTCATTTGAGTCCGACTGCCAGCAGTGCCCGCCCTGCCGATTATACATGTCAAATCGGCCAAAATGAAGGACGACGGCCCCTCGGACGGACAACGGCACGGAACACACCGAACAGACTCGAGTCACCGACCTCGTCAGACTGTCCGACGGCCGATTATCGGCTCAGTGTGTCCGGGCCTTTAGTCATAACAGTTACGGAAACATGGGGGGAGGGGCGAGCTTGCTCTGTTTTGTTTGAAATTTATTTGGAACGTCAACAGAAGTGACCATGCAGGAACTCATAGTGCACCTTTAAATTCATAATTTTATTAGATGGGTTACTAATACCTTGTACATTTTATAAAGACCGAAGACTACAGGTAAGAGTGCCTCATATTGGGTGTAAAAAAAAGTGACTTGATTTGCAACTTGACTTGCCTTGACTTGACTCGACACAACCTGTGACTTGACCCTAAAAAATAACTTGAGACTTGGAACAAATGACTTGAGACTTACTTGGGACTTGAGCATAGATTACTTGGTTACAACACTGGTTGTTTACTGCCTTTTACCGCAATTACCTTTAATTTTATTTCTTCTGAAGCACACCAGTGTTATGTGCAGGATTCAAACCTTCCTCTCTGTTCCCTCCTTCCTTGTTTTTGGAGGCAGAAATGTGTCGTGTGTCAGCGGCTAAATGAGAGGATTACCATGTCATTATAGTGGTTTGAGTCAGCAACACTCTGCGCTTCATGATGCCGCCGCTGCAAAACAAAATCTCCTTATCCCCTGAAGAGAGAGAAAGCTAATATCCTATATTTAGGTGAGCATTAAGGGCCATTACCCATCAGACAAAGTGCTAAATCGGTAGCACTCCTCTTTTGTTGGGTGGGAGCCTTTTTTTCTTTTTTTTATTGCATCTGTAACAATGAAGGGCAGATATCATCCTTCACGTCAGAAAAAGCTCACAGCCAGCTCTGTTTCCACTCTTGTCTGAATGAGATGAGCAAACAGCAGGTCAGGCACGCAGCAGGAAAGTCAAATTTACGATATAACCTTTAACGCGCCGCCGTGATGGCGAAGCTGCAGGTAGGGGGGAGGGAGAATTTGGGGTTTTTGAAGATTAAAAGGCGTGTTTTCTAACCTTTTATGTTGTGAGATGTATTCATGTTGACCGAAGCAGCTTCGGCTCAGTTTGAAATGCTGGAGATCCTTTTGTCCCGCTGAGCTAAATCTCTAAAGCTGTTCTTCCTCAGGGATTTCAGTCGACTGGTGCAACAGTGAGAACCAAAACCCAAAGTGCGAGATGTTTATGTAGTGCAGTGTAAAGTCAGCCTGTGGATGGACCAATCAACACTCATGTTCCAGGTTTATCTCAGGGTTTTTATTATTTAACCATTTCATGTTTTGGTAGGCGACATACTGCTGCTTCCATCCCGACATCCCACCCTCTTTAACTGCCTTACCTCCGTGAACTACGTATTTAATCTGACGGAGAAACATCGGGGTCTTCACACACCAAAATAGGGGACAGATATTTGCCTTTGAAGACAACTGAAGAAGCACATGAGGCAGCAGATTTACCACCAAAATTCATAGCCATTGTTGAAACCTTAAATGTTTTTCCAGGACCGGCACACAGTTTGGGAAATGCTACAGAGTAATTGTGTTCATCGTGGAAATGCCTTTTTATTTAACATAGCCTGTCAGCTCACAAAATTACAGCAAGAGGAGGCAATAGGAGTCCCTGCTGCCAGGAAGACACCTCAGATTGCAAAACTGTACTTTCACTTTGATTAGCAGCGACCTTATTCTGCAAGATGACAATGAAACGTAGGAGACTGTCCTCCCAAGAACAATGACAGCATAAGGGTTAGGGTTAGTAATTATAAAGGGAGCAAAGCGGGAAGTAAGGTGACTGTCAAGTTATGGAGTTCATACTTTGGCTCTTTGCCCAAACTTGAAAAAGGCCTATTCAAGGACTGAAGGATGCAAGGGACAACTCAAATATCTTCTGACTTCTTTATTTAATTCCAGTTTAGTTTGTTTAAGATGGATTTCAGTTCGTAGATAATGGTAGGTACAAGCAGTAGAAGAATTACTAACAGGTTGATAACCGGTTGCGTCTCCAGTTTTCTCAAATGATGAGCTGTATGTGTCTGAATGCGTCTCCTCGTCAAGGAAGGAATTTCAGTGAATTGCTTTGGCCCAAACTTTTCACCACCTGCTCTCTGGCCAGTTTGAATGTTCCCTAGAGAAACACAAGCTAATGATAGGTTCCAACAATGCATGCATTTTCCCGCTCCCTGCTGGTGGTTTATTTTACAAGGAAGTTGAAAAGGTGATTGCTTATGTTGTTTACTGTCTCTTGATGCAACAGTGACCAAATATAAGTGTGTGTGCCTTAACATAGCGTACGTAGCTGTCTTAGTTTATCACTTTCAGCGTCACACACGTAAACAGAAGTGATGTGACGTCTGATTTGAACCAAAATCTTTTTCTAAACTTAACTAAGTACTTTTGTTGCCTAAGCATATCGAAACTGCGACCGTTTCACAACGTCAAAGACGTGTTTAAAATCATGAACTTTACATTCTCTAGTTTAGATATAAGGATGTATTTCTTGGGGCTAGGGGCGCAACACATTCTCACTCTCCCATCGCGTAAAATACGACGCTTGGTCATGTGCCTTTGGCGTTTGTTAGTCACGCTAAGTCTCCTTTAGCATCAGGAATCTTGGCGTCCTTTGGCGTTTGTTATTCACGCTAAACGTGCGTCCTTTGGCGTTTGTTATTCACGCTGAAAGTCTCCTTTAGTGTCATGAATCTTGGTGTCCTTTGGCGTTTGTTATTCACGCTAAACGTGCGTCCTTTGGCGTTTGTTAGTCACGCTAAAAGTCTCCTTTAGCGTCGGGACTCTTGGCGTCACTTTTGACGCTCTGGGTCGAGACGTACGTTTAACTGACATGCGGCACAAGAACGGGATAGTTAAATTTAGGAAAAGATGGTGGCTGGGGTTATAAAATGTACGTTTCAGTGACAGGTGGGACATGAACGGGACACAAACCCCGGTCTCCTGGGTAAAAGTACTGTATTATTTGACCCATTCACCACCCCCAACCTGACTCCTTACGCTGCATTTCCGTCTTTCAGACTACTCGCTACCGTTGTCTCTCTCATAATATGTCATCTTACAGCGCCGTGGTCACGCTGCTGTTCTGCCCGGTGCATCCCATACAGACGCTGAATGGTGATTTCTGCGTCGGTATCTGACGCTGAGAGCCACTGACCAAACATCTGTATTTTAAGAGTTGGTTGTGAGAACGGGTAGGTCTATTCAATGGAGTGCAGAGGCATTTTCTTTCCTGGTTCTGTTGAAACACACCCCATAATCACAGCCCAATGGAGCAGTATCAGACTCCTATTCTGACTAGAATCTGAATATGACGACGTCAGGCTAGAGAACGGGTTGAGGGCCGCTAATGTACAAAAGGCTCCTGTGGGTCTTATTAGAGGGCAAGGAATGGCTAATATAATCGTGTGGTTTGGAGGACTTGTTGTCTGGAGGACACTTCCTTTCACTTTGCCTTTCATTTATGCTTTGAAGAAAAGAAACAAAACTCCAGTATATTGATGTCATTTGGGTAATAACCTACTTTGAGTGTTGAGTGTTTCTAAAATCCCCTCATCTTCCCAGTAGACTCTATGAAATTCCCTGACACTCCCTGTCTGGGAAAGCCAATCTTTGAAGTCCATGAAATTACAAAAAACATCTATGACCCAGGGGATCCCTGCTTGGTTGTTGTGTTGGTGTTTCTGCACCAACAAACACCACACAGATTTTACTTTTTTTTTTTCTCGTCATCATGCCCACATGTCGTCTCATGTGTCCTTAGAAACATTCGTTTGGTCTGTAGTCGCCGCCGCTCTGACCCTCGCCTCGCTTTTACTTGTAAAGCTGATAAACAGAGGACTTAAAGCCTCCACAGTCGCTGTCAGTCGCTGTGAATGAGTGTCAACTAAATGCCTCCCAACGCAAAATGAGATGGGATTGAAAGCAGTTAATAGAGTTGAGGCTGTGATTAGTCTCGGAGCGGCTGCAATGATCTGTGGTGGCGCTTGGTATCAGCGGGGTCCCGTCGGCTCTGTTTGCTAGCTGACATGATGGCGCTTCTTCCTGCAGGAAAGACCCTCATTAATTGTTATCATCATTTGTTTATTTCTCCCTGCAGCCATTTCTCAATTTCCTGTCTTGTCCTTTTCGTCTGCCGAGGCTCTCCGTCTCTTTCTTTCTCTCTTCCCTCAGTTGGATTTAGTCACTCTGTTGGTAGGACTGTTGGATAACAGAGATTTTTATAAAGCTTCGTTTTGGAGAAACTCAGGAGTCCTCCAAGCACAGTCTCTTTTGGCTTCTTCTTTTGGCTTCAAACTCAATGGGTGAAGGAGAAACTTGAAAGTTGAGGGTTGAAAAATGATGAAAAACATAGTAATGGAACAGACTTCTTGGCTTCTTTATTACAGGGGCTGTACTCGATAAACAAGTGTTTGCATGTGGCCGTGAAAAAGCGTTAGGGTTAGGTTTGGGTTAAAACGCAACACCCGGGATGGGCGCTGCGAGGGGCACGGGCACAAGGAGACCACTGGTGTGAATAAAACACTTAAAAACCTCCTTAAAAAACCAAGTTCGGTTATATAAAAGCTGTTTAAAAGAAGGCCAAATATTAAAATCAGGTTAAAAGAACCACTGGACAGGACGGACAGCGAGAGAATACAACTTTAAATAAAAGGTAAAAGACATTACAAAATAAATAATTAAAATAAATAAAAAAAATATAAAATTATGAAAATAAATGCCCCAGCGTCGCAATATAAAAAAATTCTATCCCAATGTTAAATGAATATTATTTAACATTAAAAAGCACTAAAAACCTTTAAAAAGTCTAAAATACTATCTGAATGACTTGCCCTTGAGGTTAAAAAGTACACATACCATTAAAAATGTGTAAATAAGTGCTGAGGTTTACAAGTGCTTAAAAAGTAAAAGTTGTTAAGATAATTATTTATCAAGGAATAGACAGAATCACTGAAATTGTCTCAACGTTCGTTTACTTGCGAGTAGAGTCAGTTTTACAGCACTCACAGCACAAGTACAGAAAATGACTAATGACAGTAGCTTTTTTTATGAGTAAAATATAGTCATAATACAAAAGGGGATGTTGTCTCCTATCTCTGGTCAGGCATCTCTTCCTCCTCTGGAGCATTCTGGGTTTTTCACAAGGTTACTCAGTGGATCGCATGCTTATCTCATGAGAGCGCCAGCGTTATTTTGGCTTTCTACTATGCAATCAGTTTAATATTAACATATGCATAAAACCAATAGTATGTGTATTATCATGTTAAAATTAGGGTTAGGGTTTAGGGTTAGGGATGAGGGGTTAGGAGTAGTAACCCCTACCCCCCTGCCCCCCATTGCCGCATGCTAATTACTACTGTTAGGGTTAGGGGGTTAGGCTACATATAGCCCTGGAGCTACGTTCCAGTGGACCCCATTAGTGTTCACTTTCCATGTCCACCTGAGATTTGGAATACATATGACCCTTATAGGAGATCTATTATACTTATCCTTATTTTCTGTCATATATGTAATGATACAGTGTCGGATGTTTATATTAAACACGGCCATAAGCAAATTCATTCCCAAGAAGCAGAAGTCCCAGACCATCAGCCAGTTCAGAAGCATTGCCTTGTTGAATGTAGAGGAAAAGATTTTCTTCTCTGTTCTAGCAAAGAGAATGACCAACTTTATCATGGCGAATGGATACATCGACACAGGCTGCCAAAAGACTGGAATCCCTGGCTTCCCAGGATGCATTGAGCACTTTTCTCTGATTTGGGATCAGATCCAGCGCGCCAGGAGAGAGAAGAGTGATTTGCATGTGGTGTGGTTAGACCTAGCCAAAGCATTTGGCTCAGTCCCACACAGGTTGATTGACTTCGCCTTGGAGTTCTTCCATGTCCCGGGTTGTGTAAAGAACATCATCGCCAGATACTTCAGCAACCTGCACGTGTTTCACTCTAAAGGGCTACACGACAGGATGGCAGCAGCTGGAACGCGGAATTGCGATGGGATGCACCATCTCCCCCATCCTGTACATTTGATGTACTTGTACTTTACTTGAGTTTTTTTCTTTTCATACCACTTTCTACTTCTACTCCGCTACATTTCAGTGAGAAATATTGTACTTTTTTACTGCACTGCAGCTTTGTTACATAGTTACTTTTTAGTAAATTAAATTAAATTAAGATTTTTGCACACAAAACACATGTAGTTTATAAAATACGATGTTTTATTAAGAATTAAACTATACAACAATATAACTGAAATAGCTGAAATAATGATTAGACCATTAAACACTTAGTTGATTTACAGAACAGTTTTGATCGTTTACAGTTTCTAAATTGTGAGGATTTTTCTGCATTGAGTACTTTTGCTTTTAATACTACTGATGCTACTTACATACTTTAACTTAAGTAACATTTTCAATGCGGGACTTTTACTTGTAACGGAGTATTTTTACAGTGTGGTATTATTACTTTTACTTAACCCTCCTGTTGTCCATTTTCAAAAAGTTTCTATATCAGATTTTTGGGTTTTCTTTCAAAGAAATTGTCCAAAAAAATAACGTGGATGGTTCACTACAACGCTCTTAACAAGTGAAATAAATAATCAGTTCACTACTTTCATTGAATTTGGGCGTTTAAGTCAATTTTATAGCATTTGAAGAAAAATCAATTGATAAAAGAACGTCAAAAAAAGTGACAAATTTCAGAAAAAGTGACAAATGTAAAAAAAAAAGAAGTGTGACAGAGTGACAAAGTGAAGTGAAAAAAGTGCCAAAAACAACGGGAAAAGCCACAAAAGGGTTCGAAGAAGACGACCAAAACGTTGATAAACGTTTTTCATTTAAAATTTTGACACAGAAAAACAAAAACTTGCAGCTCGACGGGAAGACAACACGAGGGTTAAATAAAGGAACTGAATACTTCTTCCACCGCTGCAGACCGTTCTGAACGCTCCGCTTCCAACAGTTTTTTTCGACTCTCAGCTCGATGTGACGTCTATCCGCGGCGGATTTCATTATACGGCCATCTGCTCCAGGAACATTGCTGCGGTATTTTCATTACGTACAATGCTACATGTAGTTGCATGCTAACGTCAATGTAATCTTGGCTGCAGATGTTGGCAATTTCTTCCCAATTTCGGATCACATTCCTGCTGGAACACATTTGGTGGGGAAGTTTTTTTGGGTTAAGAAGCTTTATTGGTGACTTTTAACGGTATAAAGTGCTGACTGTTCAGAGACGGCAGAACGCAGATGCGGAAGACTCGGGAACGCTGACCAATCAGAGGAGACTGGCGGGGTCTTAAAGAGACAGGTGCGTCTCAGACTAAGGGTGAATACAGGTGCAGCAGCCATGGGCAGTGTGGGAGAAATAAAGTGTTTTCTGAACATTAAAGCATGTAAACATGTTCTATTAGAAAGACAAAATACAAGTATGAACCTGAAAATGACCGTAACAGGTCTCCTTTAAATTACATCTTGGAAAAACTGGGACTCTTTGATTCCATGTGATGAAATTATTTCGTCCTCTCTAACACAGTTCTGTACAATAAGGAGAGCTTCTCTTTTTTTCTTTTTCTTTTAACCAACAATCAGTTTGGAGTCTGGGATGACGAATGTTCACCTTGGAAACACAACAGATAATAATCAGTAGCCTATGTGTTAGAATTATGATGTCTCTCAGCTTAAAAAACACTTACATCATCTTTATCATCATCGTCATCATCATCTGTAAGTCGTCTCTCTCTCTACCCCGTCTCTTCCTCTTTCCTCGGAGGCTTTTATCTTTCGCTCTTCATGTCTCCGCTCTGCCATCGAACCCGTCCCGTTCGACTCGAGCCAATTTAAATTGCATTTGGGAATCTCATTTAAATTCATGTGGGATGCCTCATCGGTGGGGCGGCGATAAACATTTAGCGAGGGGCGGGTTAAACAAATCAAGAATGTGTTGTTGTAAGGGTGAGTGGGGGGGCGGGGGGGGTATTAGCGAGGAACATAACTCAACTGTCCACGCAGAGATGGAAAGATGAAGCCGTTTTATGATGGGATTGAACATTTGGATGTTCGCCGGGGCCTCTGCGCTCGCTGTGTTGTTGCTCTGAGAACTTGAATACAAACATGCAAAACACGCACGCGCGCACACACACACACACACACACGCACACACACGCACACGCACGCACAAACACGCACACGCACGCACAAACACGCACACGCGCGCTAATGAAAAAAACCTCGCTTCAGTCTCTCTAATCTACTTTGAAGATTTGGATTCATTTCGTCATGCTCCCTCGCTCAGCCATTTTAAATCTCTCTCCCTCTGCATCATGTGATAGTCTCCCGATCCCTCACACACACACACACACACACACACACACACACACACACACACACTTGTGTTCTTCAGTATTTTCTCTCAAGCTTTCGCCCGTGTTTTTACTTTCTCCCTCTGCCGGCCTCTCTTTCCTTTCCTGTCTGTCCTCTCTCACATTTTCTCTCTCCTCCCTCTCATTTTTTCACATGTTGTACTTTTCTCTAATCTTCTGAAACTCAGGTTTTCTCTCTCTGTCTCCCTTGCGTTTCCTCAGACTACACATTAGGGTTGGGACAAATGATAAAATACGACAATATTTCGTTGTCCTCCTTCGTGCGATACGAGAATCAATACGCTGACACGAAATATCAATGTTTTAAAGGTCCCATGACATGCTGCTTTTTGGATTCTTTTATATAGACCTTAGTGGTCCCCTAATACTGTATCTGAAGTCTCTTTTATATAGGCCTTAGTGGTCCCCTAATACTGTATCTGAAGTATCTTTTATATAGACCTTAGTGGTCCCCTAATACTGTATCTGAAGTCTCTTTATATAGACCTTAGTGGTCCCCCTAATACTGTATCTGAAGTCTCTTTTATATAGGCCTTAGTGGTCCCCTAATACTGTATCTGAAGTCTCTTTTTATATAGGCCTTAGTGGTCCCCTAATACTGTATCTGAAGTCTCTTTATATAGGCCTTAGTGGTCCCCTAATACTGTATCTGAAGTCTCTTTTATATAGACCTTAGTGGTCCCCTAATACTGTATCTGAAGTCTCTTTTATATAGGCCTTAGTGGTCCCCTAATACTGTATCTGAAGTCTCTTTTATATAGGCCTTAGTGGTCCACTGATACTGTATCTGAAGTCTCTTTCCCAAAATTCAGCCTTGGTGCAGAATTACAGCCACTAGAGCCAGTCCCACAATGAGCTTTCCTTAGGATGTGCCATTTCTGTGTCTGTAGCTTTAAATGCTATTGAGGAGGAGCGAGGGGGGCAAGGTGGAGGGTGGGGGTGATGCCTTTACCAACTGCCATGCTACGCTCGTTTGCAAGCCATGATGTCTCTCTCTCATGGGCAGGCCACATTCTCTGGGCGGGCAAAGCAGAGAAAGAGGAGGTAACCTTTCCCCTTATGACGTCATATAGGGAAGATTCCAGATCGGCCCATCTGAGCTTTCATTTTCTCAAAGGCAGAGCAGGATACCCAGGGCTCGGTTTACATTGTTGTACATTTACATTGTGTGCAAATTTCAAATTGCAGGCTAGTAAATGCTCTGTTTCTGGTTTACTTCCTGTATTTGGGTCAGTTCGCGTTATCACCTAAAGTGAACCGAACTCTAGTTCACTTGGAAGCGTTTTTCTGTTGTTGAGGTGTTTCAGTGTAGATATAGATCTTAGTAGAAATCACCAGTAAAGTTCAGCGATGGACACAGGTTGTTATCACATTTACTGTTTTCTATCAGAAAACCTCCATTCAGCCCTGCTCACTCCCACCTTTACTGTGTTTTAATAACTTCTGATTTAGTATTTCTCATTTACATATCTATTTCTGAGAGATTCAAGGATTTATTCATCACCTACTCATATTGCTCATAATGTGCAGTGGGATGCGGGGGTGGCATCCTCCGCTTAGCAACTTTGACTGCAGTCACTGTGGGGATGATGTTGTTGGCCAGCGTTGCTATGAAGCTTCTGTTTGTGTATAAAACAGTGCATCTCATGAATGCCACCTGTTAACTAGGTAACAGTAACTCCTGTTCTGCTGCACTGAGCCATTAACCGCATCACTGATTTGTTGCCAGTGTTTATAGAGCAGCTGCAAGCGTTGCGATTTGAATGTCTGAATGTTTTTTTTGTTTTTGGAACAGGGTGAGGTGCTAAAAACTGTAAAATGTGTGGATGCTGTGAAATCCAATCATTAAAATCAAGTTTCACTATGTGATATGTGGGAGATTCAAGCAATAGCTCGCGACAGGCCGTGGTATGCTGTGATTATATCACAGCTAAGGGGTGTTGTTCGGCTTAACGCGAAGCGGAAGGACAAGAACCCCCTTAGCTGAGATATAACATATCACAGACTGAAGTGAGCTGTTGCGATTATAAAACAGTCATCAAGTATTGCAATACGAAAGTTAAAGTCACAATTTCAATAGATTTTTATTCATAATTAATCATGTTCACAACAAAATAGGCCCTCCTGGGCTGGCTGCCCGCACATACCGAGGCGGTTGCAATGAAAGGCAGCCCAGGTAACGTTAGCCTTTACTAGTAGCTGGCACAGACTTTTAGCACAGACTTTCTCTTGGCTTAAGTCTAAAGAAATGCACACAATAACACAAACTAACTGATCGAGACAGACAAGCAACTAACCGATGGAGGCGGCGGTAAACTCCTGTTTTTCGCAAAGTAAAATTGCTGTTTTTATTAAGGGAGTCTGGTGGCTTTGAAGAGAGCATAGACAATGGCTTCAGTTCCCCCGTCTTTAAGGGCTGTCACGGCTATGAACCAATCGGATTGCTTGATTTGAGCTACCTGTTTTATAATACAATATATATTAAATGTAGTAATGACTCCCCCTGTCCTGCAGGTGGCGGTACAGGCAGCCAGCAGACCATTCTCCATGAGGAGCAGTGGAAGATGCCGGCTCTGCCAGCACTGCTGCTGTCGATTTACGTCGCCGTCCTGCTGCTGACCTTGGCACCGCTCTCCTTCAGCCAGGCCCTCTCTGCCGTCCGCATGGGTGAGTATGGACACAATGACATGGTTTTAGTCCCGCAATGACTCTGTCAGTAGTAAAAACTAGTGTCGCTTACAACTAAAACTTTAAAAGTTGTTTGCTTACTTCCAACTCCAAGTTTTCACATTTCACACAGGGATTCACATTTAGTGTTGTCACTTCATTTACAAGACAAATAATACTTACAACTAAGGAAATACATTACTTAAGATTAGTGTTATGCCTGATAATAACAGTACTCACAGGGAAGACCTGTATCGAATCTGATGCTTCCTGGGTTTGATCCTCTGACCCTCCAGGTGGGAAGCTTGTGTGCTAAACACCAAGCTACCTAAGTTTCATGCCACTGTTGGTCAACTGGTCAGTACAGCACTTTGTTCCAAACTGAAATCTTGTGTTTGCACTTTTTGCACAAATCAATGTCCCTTCATATTTTGGGGACACTGAAAGTATTATAGTATAGTTCTTTGCTTACTGCATTCTTATGGCTCATGACTGTCAGATGCAAGTAATGCTTCCTTGGGTCTTTGTCTTTGACTTGGAACTTGATTAGGACATGTTAGTCTGGACTTAGAACCTGATTTGAACTCACTGTTCAACTTGAAACTTGATGGGGATTTGATTAGGAATTGTTGTCTTTGACTTGTAAATAATTAGGACTTGATAGTCTGGACTTGGGACTTGTGAGTCTTGAATTGTAACTTAATTGGAAATCACTGGTCTGGACTGAGAACTTAATTGGAACTCATCGGTCTGGACTTGGGTCTTGATTCAGACTTGTTGGTCTATATCTAAAACTTAATTTGGGGCTTATTGGTCTTGACCTAGAACTTGATTGGACCGTACTGGTCTGGACTTAGAACTTGATTGGGAATCATTAGTCTTGACTTGGAACTTGATTTGAAATCGTTGGTGTGGACTTGGAACTTGATTGAAGCTCTTCGGTCTTGACTTAGAATTTGTTTGGGACTTGATAGTCTTGACTTGGGACTTGATTCAGACTTGTTGGTCTTGACCTGGAACTTGATTGGAACTCACCTGTCTGGACTTGATTCAGTTCAGTTTGGAATTGGCTATGGTTGGCGAGTTTGAAATTGGTATATAAATTCTTGGACACAAAGGAGAAAGTTAATTGGATACATGAGGCCCTTACGCCAAAAGCTCTTGGTAGAAAGTGTCATTATTTACCCATGAATACTACTGTCTCTATGAATAAACACACACAGTCTTTGTATTTATCCTCCTCTTTCTCTCCTGTTGGAACTTGTGAACAAATAGACACGCACTTCCTCTGCATCACCTATTTTTTCTCCTTCACTCGTTACTCCTCTGTTTTGTTGTTCTTGTATCGCTCTCTTCTTGTGTTTTTTCTCTCCTGAACACCCACCGCTGTCTCTGTTTGCCATCTTGATTCCTCTCACACTATCTCTCTTTGCTTTGTTTGTCTTTTTTTTACGAGCCCCTCGAGGCTTCCCTTTGTCTCCGCTGCTCGCTCTGTGTTTCCATTTCTTCTTCTTCTTCCCTGCTCATTATGTTTTCATCCCAGTTTGGATCATTTGTAAGCGCAAATAAACACGGCAAAAACTGGATCACGGAGCGTTTCCGTGACTTCCCTCCATTATTAACAGATAGCTCTGCTATCAGCACCTCTTACTTATGTCCCCATCACGACCCGCAGAGGAAGATTTAGTCCAACAAAAGCAGAGACTTAACGTTTGAAGTAAAAGTTCAGCCCTCTCCTTGCAGCAGATTAAGTTTTTTTCTCGGTTCATCCTTCAGCCCTGATGGCCCGTATTCAAATCCCTGTTGCTTTAATCACGCGGGGCTTGGGAAAAACCTGTGGGCACTTACATGCAAGCTACCATGGCAACCGGGTCACCTGGCGATGTGTAATGGCTCACCTTTTACTCTTCCATTAATGGCAGCTGATTGCTCTACACTCACAACCACACACACACACACACACACACACAGACACACACTTATATCACATAGAGTCGTCATTTCTTTCATTTCAGATAGGTGGTTACCTATCTGAAATGTCTCACTTTCACAAATTATATTATGGAGAAGAAAGACTCTCACAAGGGAAAAATATTAAGTAATACAAATTGAAACATTTCATACCTAAATTATAGGAAAAGGCTGGTTTTATATGTATCTTTTGGTCAACAAATCCCATAAAAAGACCCAAACAAATAATGTTATCCTGTCTCTGAATACTGTCTGACGTCCTGTCTGTCGCTCTCACATTGGTTCCTACTGAAGACGTAGCCTTTATATTTAAAAACACCTTACAACATATATTTTGTCTCTTTGTGTGTATTTAGTTTTTTAAAGAAAAAAGTAATTTCCTAAAAACAGCTGGTCCCTGCAGTTCTTAACAAATTAAAAAAAAAAAAAAATGTTAAAAGGGACTATTTACGGTGGCGGATTAATCCACAGTTGGTGCTCTGGGGAGAATTTGGGGAAGCAATTTGTCCTTAATAATCCAAAAGCAGTTTTGTACTGACATTTAGTCCAATAGGTTGAGTAATACATTTACTAACTCGAGTAGACATTTGACAGGAAGTTTGTTAATTTGACTCATTAAACTCATCCTGTATATTTTAGAATCAATTTTTGTCTCTTAGTTTTTAAGGCACTAAATGGCCTCGCCTCCCTTCTACTGTATATCACAGACTTCTTATCGTTTCATGATCCTCCACAGCTGCCCTTTAAACAAACCAAGGTTGCCACAAAAACCCTTTGGTGATGCTACTTTTAGCCACTACGCCCCAAAAATATGGAACATTTTGTCTTTATATACTAGACTTGTTGTCTCAGTGGACAGTTATAAACAACAACTCAAAACAAATCTTTTTAAAATAGCCTATAACTAACAGCTTTCACTTTCTCCCTTCATCCTTGTGTATGTGTATAGTTTTTAACTCAAAATTGAGATAGAAATCTATTGATTTAATCTATTCTTTTTGCAAAAAAATAGAGACTATTTAAATTCAGGAGCATGGATGTTTTCTTTCAGCTCTCTTCAGGTGCTGGGAAATGTACTTTAGTTCCACTCAGCACACTCAGACACACTCAGCTATAGACACATTTTCAAGGTGTACGATTCAGTAGCTGAGAAGTAAAAAGTACTGATGAAGTGTTTATGTCATTTAAGGACTCGGGGAAACTGCCAGCAGTGAAATGCTACGGTTTGTCCTTCGGTGGATACTGTAGGGCACATTTACCTGCTGCTGCGACAGGACACCAAACATCGGGCAATCACGAGGACACGCACGCATAATCATCCCAGTCCCGCATTGCCAGACCTTCCTCCACAGCGCTGCGGAGGAGGGTTTGGCTAGTCCACACAGCATTCCGGGATGGGAGAAAAACGTGCTCTGGTTTATTGGCAATTCTTTAAACCAATCATAATTGTCTTGGGCGGCTCTAAGCACCGGATGCAATAACGGTGCCTCTGCGAAATAGCCTCGGAAAGGAACTTGTTTCGGTGGAACATTTGTACCTTCAAAAGGTTGTTTTAGTCGTGCAACAGAAAACTCAGATTGGACAGATAGTCTAGCTAGCTGTCTGGATTTACCCTGCAGAGATCTGAGGAGCAGTTAACCATAGTCCTCTGAAATCCACCGGAGTTTAGAACGTAAACACAAAGAAAGAGGAAGGTGACGGACGTCCAGCCAAAATGAGGGGCATCCTGCGGCAACGGAGCAATCCCAGAAATGAAACGTCTCAGACAAAGAATACAATCATCTGAACCAAAGACACATTTCAATCACAAATAGTCTTCCTTGGTTCAGTCAGAGCTGGAGAAGCGGTCTTTGACGTAACCAACCATCACCTGGCGTTTGTACTCTGCAACAAGTGAACGTTTACTTGGTGAGCCTCTGTACAACCACATGATGGATCATAAGAAAAACTGCTGTTGATGAGTCAAGGAGCCTCACTTGGGCTGAAGATGGTCTTGTCATCAAATTTCACCTAGACGCTTCATACAGACTGCTGGCGTCCTTTTGTGTCAGTGCAGGATCGATGGATAGATAGCCCGAAGTTGGTATGGTTGGTTTGGATCTATTCTCCAGGGATGTCATGTATTTCACCCTCTTCTAGACTGGCTTGCCTGATAAACAATGACACCCAACAATTTACCTAACATAGGAACAAACCTGTATACCTAAATAAAGTTACCAAACACAGCCAAATTGCATTATTGCAACAAAGATGTACGTGCCGGTGAATCGTGTGTGTATATATATACATTTACAAGGACATATGTACAACATGTGTACACGGCTGTAAGATGGCTGAAGCGTTTCACTACCTTGACAATCTTATTCTCAAGCAAACCCTCCAAGAAAAAGGCAATTATAACCAACGCTTCACATGAGCAGCAATCAAATCAAATCAAAACAGAAATGACCCAGCTGTAATTATCAGTCACAAGTCTGACAATCAGATTAATCGCTGTCACGCTGAGAAGTGACCCAGATGAGATCAGAGATGGCGACTGTAATTAGGGCAACTCTGTGTTATTGTCGCAGGTCTCCGGCCGAGCCGCCACACCAGCTCACAGGTCAATAAATCCCAGTCAAATGGCAATTAGTGTTTTAGGGATGCAGATGCCACAAGAGAAACAAACAGGAGCCAATATGTGGATGAAGAAGAGAAACAGCGGTTGATTGAAACAGTGTGGATTTACACAAAGTTGAAATGTTTGCCCCTAACCCTAATCCATATCCCCAACCCTTTGGTTTGTTTCTGAAGAAAGATAAAACTGTCTTCAACTCAATTCCAACAAGATGAGAATCTACAGCGGCTCTGTGAGGCTGTATTGGTACTTTGAGCTGAATGCTTACTTGCTTTGCCTCCACAGATGGAGCATTGCACTCCTCTAACATTGTCGGATCAGCAGGAGAACCATAGATATCGTCTTCTTTATTGCACACATTCTTCTTCCTTGTTAAAACATGCTGCCTACATTACCCACAATGCAACTGGACCACTCACAGTTCAGTCAGGGATTGTGATGGGTTCATGGATGTATTGGATGCAACGTTAATGGCGGCGCCCTAGACCAGAATGACTTCCAAGTTCAAGCAAGGAGCTATCAAAATAAGAGAAGTTGCGATTCAGCTACGGACTGCAAAGAAGTACTGTTCAGACACTGCCATTCAACAGGAAATAGTTGCACCATGTAACTCCCTCTCAAAACCACAAATTGCTCTTTTCACATTTCTGTTTGTGACGTTTAGCTGCAGTGATGTACAGGTGTACTCCAGGACCCAGTGGCATCACTGTGGCGCGTAGACTTTTTGAGATCAGTAAATATCATCGATATAATAACGTATCGTGATAAAATGTGTGATTTACAGCTGATGTAGCCTGGAGCAGAGATGAACAGTGGGCTACAGAGGTCTTGTAAGATCACTTCTTCTTCCTCACTCCAGATTTTTTTTTACTTTTCACAACTGTAAAGTTCAACCGACGCTGGAAACAAACTCTCGCGAAATCTGGCAACACAGATAAGCCAACGTCAACTAATGTTCACCAACGCCCTTACAAAACTAATGTTCACGACACTAAATATGTCTCTTAGCTGTGTTAAGTCATATACTAGCAAAATAAAATATGAATAAATTACAGAAATATAACTTTTCATCCATCCACACGTTCACAACATTTTCAAATGACGCCTCGCCCATTTAGGAGACAGCAAGTGTGCAGCATTCAATATCGTTGGCGCTGCATGTAATACGCTTTCTTTAGTTATAGAGAATTTCCGGTTGCACTGTGTCACTTCCTCTAAAACCACAAATGGTACATACCAATACAGGTGTACTCCGTGACCCGGTGACATCACTGTTGGGCATGGTTAGGTTACAGGTGCAACAGAGCACACTGTGGTCAGAGGATTGGATTGCCTTGCACAGCTGTTCACGTTATTGTGTTGACCCTCAAGTAACATCAGCATGCAGATACTTTCAGCTCCGGCAGGAATAAAAATCAAGTGCATAAATATTGTAGTGAAGGAGTTTAACAATTCAGCAGCATCGGTGTCCTTCAGCTGCTGCTAAAAACCTCCATGAATTATTTCAGTATATCAGTCATTCTGAAGGAGTCATTAGCTTCCGTTCGTCAGTAAATGCCTCTGAACTACAGAAGAGCCGGTGTGTAAAAGGTAGTTTGTCACCGCAGAACAGCGGTGACATTAATCCTTTAAAAATGACTTCAAAGTACATTTTTCAAATTCTGGGCGTAAGTCATTTTGTAAGTGAAGCCATCGGTTTTTATTGAAAAGGCAAATGTCTCATTTTAGGGGAAAACCCAAACTGAATATAAATGTAATTTATATAACATTTAGCGGAAGAAACTTCGTTCCCCTTTATCCAACCTCTGAGTCTCTTAAAGCTGCAACGAATAAATGCATTTGAAAAAAGGTAAAAACAATGATGGGAAGAGAGGAGAACAATCAGAATGGAAGCGAGAGATAAATGACCCACCAGAGAAAAGAGAAGTAAACAAACCCCTTCGTTGGCCCGGGGCTTTAATCGGAAGGTTTTTTGCCGTTTGAGAAAAGCACCAACTTTTTACAAACACACCCTGCGGCTCGACTTTAACAAAAGTACCTCTGCTAAATGACTCTCAAACTTCAACTACAGGCTTCGTCTCTGATTACTATCTGGGAATATGTCAGCATCTGACATGTGATTGAACTAACCAATCAGGGCGGACAATGTGAGGGGGGAAAAACCACAGAGCAGGCACTGAAGCGAGAGGGTGCTATAGCCACGTTACAAATCAGAAGTATCGCATTGCCAGACCTCCACAACAGTGGCGGCTGCTGGTCTTTCAAAGAGGGGAAGCTCATTTTCAGCCTAATATTAGCATTATCTGCCATCGTGTGCAGTTTGCTAGCTGGCTAGTTCACCCCTACAACACTAGCCTAGCCTACTTTATGAATGAATGGATGAACGAACGATCTAACGAAACAATATTAAACTCGAAGGAGGAAATGTGGGAATTAGGTTAAACTGAAACAAGGAATGTGGTGTATAATTTTATAAAATGTATGATGAAAATTGGCTAGCAAGTTCGCCAAGCAAATACCAAGAAATAGGTTGCAGCAGTGTGTCTTTCGAATACACTTGCAAAATCCGCGATGGGACTGAGCTCGAATAGCTTCGGCGACTTTTTATAGTACAAAATCGCTGTCAATCAACAGGAGATGCAGCCAATCGACAGACCCTCCAATCATCGCGCAGAAGCCCGGAGTCCAGGCCAGCCCACTCCTCCATTCACCCCCAGAGATGCTGAGCGTCCGTGGGCGGGACATAATCGCAGCATTTATCCAATGACCATCTAGTTTCGAAGCACTGAAAAAAACTGTTCAAAGCAGCCCCACTGAAGTCAATGGACGCTAGGCTTCAACAGGGAAATGCACTCTGTGACGCTACGGGAATGTATGAGAAGGAAATCGAGTCAGTCGACCTGCTATATCTGATTCTGAACAAACTCGTCTTCGAGATGAACGTGTTCTAACGCATTTTTCGTCAATAAAATGTTAACACAATACTACGTATTTGACCATAAAACTTTTGACATTTTAGGGGAAGCCGAACTTCCCTGGCAGTCTTAAAGAAATCGTCTCTGCTCCAGCTGTGGACACCACAGATGCATTCTGGGATAGGGGGGAAAAAACGCTCTGGGTTGTTTGCATTTCTTTAAACCAATGACAATTTGGTTGAAAAAAAACCCAAATTTCTAATATAGAAACCTTTTGAAAATGGGTCAAATTTGACCCGAGGACAACAGGAGGGTGAAACTAGCTGGTACATGGTTAAACTAGCTGGTACATGGTTAAACTAGCTGGTACATGGTTAAACTAGCTGGTACATGGTTAAACTAGCTGGATACATGGTTAAACTAGCTGGTACATGGTTAAACTAGCTGGTACATGGTTAAACTAGCTGGATACATGGTTAAACTAGCTGGTACATGGTTAAACTAGCTGGTACATGGTTAAACTTGCTGGATACATGGTTAAACAGCATTTGCAACGCCGTGTGTACTTCGTGCACAGCAATCCCACCAATCGGTCCCAAAACGTCCCAGTTAGAGAGTAGATGCTAAGAGGGATTGAATCTATCCTGTCAGATAGTTCTCATCCCTTACAGGCTGAATTTCAGATGTTGCCATCTGGATCACGCTTTAAACTCCCAAAATTCAGAACCAACAGATATAAACACTCTTTTGTACCTGCAGCCATTCTACTTCTTAATTCTATAAAGAACCATAGATAACTTTTTGACTTCAACGTTCAAAACTGAGATTAAAAAAAGACTTTTTTTAGGTAGTGGAATGTAACTAAGTACATTTACTCCAGTACTGTGCTTAAGTACAAATGTTGAGCTACTTGTACTTTACTTATCTTATCTCTTCATGCCACTTTCTACTTCTACTCCGCTAAGAGTTTTGCCCACAAAACACATGTAGTGTATAAAATCTGATTGTTTTTGTTATAAATGAAACTAGCCAAAAATATAACAGCCTACAAGTCCAGCTGAAATGATTAGACCATTAAATAAAGTTTTTTAGGCTTTCGACCCTTTTTTCGTTTCCAGTTTCTAAAATGCGAGGGTTTTTCTGCGTTGAGTACTTTTACTTTTAATACTTTTAAAGGGATACTTCACCGATTTAGCATTAAGCTTTGTCTCAGTAGAAACACGGTAGTATTTTTGAATGACCGTACTTCCCTCCCTCATGTCCCCCTGAGACCAGAGATCTCTGTATTGTGGGTCTGGAAAAAATCTTCCGATGACGTAAAACGACAATTTTTGCGTCATCGTTAGATTTTTTGCCCAGAGGCAATGGACTACAGCCCTACTTCCGCATATTTCCAACCCACCCACAGGGGGTTGGACTTCTCTGAAAATTCACGAAACAAAACGAGTGTCAGCCATCTTGAATCCTCGCGTAGCTTAGTGGCTAAAAGGAAATTTTAGAACAACAATTATGTGCATTCACACTATCGCACACGTGTACCACCGGGATCCATTGGTACAGATCTTCTGCTGGAAGCCTCTGGCCGGTGAAGGGACATCATCAGTGGGGAACGTTGAACGAGTTTGCGGGTGGAAAACTAACGTTAGCCGGCCACCTGTTCCATCAATCCTGCTTGCAAGTGTCCGCTCTTTACACAACAAACTGGACTACATCCAACTTCAATGAAACTCCCAACGCGAGTTCAGAGACTGCTGTGTTTTTGTTGTTGTGAAAATATTGCTGTACCGGACTATCCAGCTGTCGCCAGGTAAGACTAGTCGAGGTGGGCTGTGTTAACACGGACTGCCTGGTGCAGAAATGGGGTGCTTGTATCCAACTAACTGCTAACTGCTGGTGGAGTTTGTGACTGTTAAATGCCGACCATTCTACATTCCACGCAAATGTATGGCTGTTTATACTCGGTGATACAGCCCACCAAGCGCTAATGCTAGTAGCTATGTGTTAGCTGAACTTTACGGAGCATATCATGTGTGTGCACTAAATGTAGCCTGTTTCGTATGTCGTTTTTATATAATGTCGTTTTTATATATTTTAATTGTGTAAACACACTAAAGTTGAGTTGTCTGTAAACGATAGGCGTGGCTTGGGAGTAGATGCTAAAGCAGCGAAGCAAGTGCATTCTGGGATTTGGTGTCTTTCATCCACATGAGCCAAACACTTTTCTGGCTTTTCTCGGCCTAGAAGCCACCAATTTCTAAAATATTTTCACATTTCTACTACATAAGTGACCCAATTTAAAGATATATTTATCTTTGCAACAGTGAAATATCCCTTTAAGTACATTTTCCCCAACAATACTTTACAATATGCTACTTTTACTTAAAGGTGCCGTAGGTAGGATTGCGAAGATCCGGGACTTAGCCAAAAAATGTTAACATCAACAACTTCTCAGTCCCTCCCCCCCTTTCTGCTAAAGCCCAAAACGGTCTCCTAAGCCCCTCCCCCCACAAGGGAGAATGAATGCGTGTGCATGAGCAATGATTGAAACGCAGTTAG
Source organism: Sander vitreus (assembly GCF_031162955.1). Lineage (NCBI taxonomy): Eukaryota > Metazoa > Chordata > Actinopteri > Perciformes > Percidae > Sander > Sander vitreus. The sequence goes on from NC_135868.1 coordinate 3,574,927, forward strand.
ACCCCCCCCGGCCCTGATTGGTGCATCGTAGTTCTACTGGAACATAGGGTCAGTTTCAGCAAATATAACAGAAAGTTAGTTTTATAAGGCTTACCTACTGCACCTTTAAGTCACGTTTGCCTCTAAAAACACCACGGCCACCACAGGTTTGCAGCGCTGTGATTTGTCCCCCAGGGCCGATGGAGCAACGTGTTGGGTCTTGTCTCGTCAGATCTGTCGACCTACCAGCGCCCCCCCCCCAGAGTCCAGACTTCCACATCTCTTATCAAAGAATGTCAAATGCATGAACCTCAAAGGTGGGAAGTGACAAGAAAAACCTGTTTGTCCATTTCTTTCTAAAGTTACACACCGCCTCCGGGGGGCTGAAATAAAATCGGTCTGCAGAGCTCCCTTTGCTTCGATGAAAGGAGTTTTTATCGTTGCGTCTCAGGTTGAATCCAGAACAAAATGCACAGCGGCGGCAGCGGCGGCCCGACTCACTCTTACAACCTCTTTTATATAAATACAAGATGACGTTTCTGCACCGGCGGGCAGGGAAACGGGAGCGAAGGCGCTTCACCCCCGGGGGTTGAAAAGTGAAGTCGAAACAGCATCATCTGATATTAAATTTGAGCGGAGCTTGTTTTCATGGCTCAGAGTTGGTAAACAGGGCTGTCATGAGGAACATTCACACACAGAGGAACGGAACGAGTTAATCACAAACTGCAACCAATAGGGGCCGTATGGATCCAAACGAACAGGGAAATCAGATTCAGAGAGATTCATTCAAAGGGTTAAAGAATTATTTAACAAGCACTTGCGCCACATTTTCCAGCATTGTTGGAACGGTGTGTGTGTGTGTGTGTGTGTGTGTGTGTGTGTGTGCGCGTGCATGCATGCGTGTCTTTCCAGCATTATTAGCCTTTGCGAGTGTGTCTTTCCAGCATTGTTAGCGTGTGTGTGTGTGTGTGTGTGTGTGTGGGGGGGTGCGCGTGCGTGTCTGTCTGTGTGTGGTCGCAGCAGTGACCCTGTGAACCAGATATGGTTTAAACAGAGATAGTGTCTAAACACTGCTGAGACTCTTTATCTCCCCTCTCATCTTCATCCTCCCTCTCTCTTTTCCTCAGAGGTTATTCTGGGAAGTGACTGAGCTCTACCTCTCTATCTGTTTGGGATCTAACAAGCATCATTCCCCCCCCTCCCATATCATTGTTGTTCCTTCTCTCCTTACTGCGCTGGCCTGACTATTTTGTCAACTTTGGATGGAGCCAAAACTAGCCTCATATTCTCCATAGAGACAGTGCGCATTTAAGTCCCGCCCCCAGCGGAGGGGAAAACAACTCTCCGCTCTTCGTTGACTTGTAACGTTGAACCCAGGGTCACACCCGCTAAGGCTAAAGCTGACATTTGGATGTTTGACTCGGTAACAAAATGCTTGCTGCACTGCAAACGTTTACAAGTCAACGGAGAGCGGAGAGTTGTTTCCTCCTCCGGTGGGCGTGGCTTTCATGACGCCACGCGCTCTCTCTTCATAATTTCAAAGCAAATGTATTCCCGAAAATGGCCCACCATCTCTGTGTGGAACAAGAACATCACTTTCCCTGGACTGGAAAACAAACGTTCAGCGATCATGTTTGCTATGAAGCGTATTTGGTAAAACCATTTAGCACTATATTAATGTAGTTCTTAGGAGATGGGGTCCCCCGCCCCCCCCCAGGGAAGACTTCAAACACAGATCCTGAGATACCTCGGATACAATGTCTTTGTATACATTACCACACTGCGACGATTCACAGAGCAGCACGGACCATCTGGCTCTCTTTGTCTTTTCTTAAAGTGCAGGAACCCACAACAGTCCTTTTGAGGAAGGACACGATAAATCGCCTCCTAGTACGCCTCGAGGGGCGTTAATTATTTAGGACACACAAATCAAATCCAGAACAAGCAGCAGCAGCAGCAGCAGCAGCAGCAGTAGTGGCGGTAGCTGCCTTTCTGCTTGTTACTGAGTCTAAGCAGCATATTCACTTTGATTTCCAGTCTTGTTGTGCGGGGTCTTTGCTCTGCAGCCTCACAGCTCAGTATTCACTGAAACAAGGAAAATAGGAAGGATAAGTTACGCTGCAAAAAGAAAATCCATTTTAAAGCTCGTAATCAAGTCCTGAGCCTGAAAGTTTTTTTCTGTCTCTCTTTCGTCTGTGTTTAAACAGGAGAGAACAAATCTCATCTGGTACTCAGGTCAGGTTGCAGCAGCAGACATTATTTACTTCCTGGTATTAAAATGTCATCTTCCTCTGTATACATTTTCCATAGACTGAACTAGCTGCTTGCCCTCCCCTGCGTCTCCATCTGCTATCTGCTGTCTGTGAGCGTTCCTTTTCTTTGCATTCAGCAACCGATAACGCGGCCGCATTTTTCTCAGCGCCCTTAAAGTGCAAAGCGGGAGAGTCAGTGGAGAGGCGACTACAGAAATAAACATGGCAGGTGTTACTGTACACAGCCGCCAGGTACTCTCTCTTTACCATTTCTAGTAGGTAGAAAAAGAAGCGATGACGATGTCAGGGTTTTTTTTTTTTTTATACACTGCAGCTGCTCCAGACGCTTCGCTCTGCTCCATGTTCAAACCCAAGGACATCAAATCTATTTTTGGTCATCGTGCTGCTGCTGTTTTCTCTTCTCACACTCTGTATAGGTTGTTTTTCACCTAGGCTGACATTCAATCATTGTTGTCCCATTTACATCTGCAGACGAAGGCAGTTTGTATCTGGATTATTACAAACTCGCTTTTGCCAGACCTTCCTCCACAGCGTTGCAAAGGATGGTCTGCTTAGTCCACATCCAGCATTCCTGGATGGGAGAAAAGCGTGCTCTGGTTTATTGGCATTTCTTTAAACCAATCACAATTGTCTTGGGCGGTGCTAAGCACCGGACAGAGCCACGGTGCCACTGCAGAATAGCCTCGGGAAGGAACTTGTTTTGGTGGAACGTGTGTACGTTCAAAAATGTTTTAGTCGTGCAACAGAAAACTCAGATTGGACCGATAGTCTAGCTAGCTGTGTGGATTTACCCTGCAGAGATCTGAGGAGCAGTTAACCATAGTCCTCACAAATCCACCGGAGCAGAAAGCGGAAGGTAACGGCGGGATTTCCGTTGGCAACGGACCAATCCTAGAAGTGGAACGTCATGGATACAGACTACAAATCTGATGACACCGTTTGCATTTACACCTGTTTTTGTGCTCTGCAGTGTTCAACGATGGATTTTTATATATTGACAATTGTACTTAAAGGGATGGTTTCAATCTTTTGCAGTGTGGTTGTATGAGCTACTTGTCCATAGTCCGTGTGAGTAGATGGCGGTCAGCACGCCCCCCAGTTTGGAGAAACAGGCAGGAGTACCGACACGGAAGCTAAGCATTGTACTGCTGTAGACGGGGGGTAGCAGCTAATTGTGTTTTAGACACCTAAGAAACATCTATATCATGTTTAAGTAGACGCTATATTTAGAAGGGACTGTCTATAGTATCTACTGTCTACTATCTCACTGTATAGACATCTATAGTAACGGCGTCCTTTAGTGGCCGCAGAAATTACGGCGCAAGCAAAGCAGGAAGTAAGGTGACGAAATATTAGAGCGCCAAATCAACACAACACAGGACTTTCACTCAAGAGCACGGGGTTCGAGTCCCGTGAAACTAAAAGTGAATGGCCAGGTTTTTTTCAACTTAACTTAAGTGAGGTGACTTCTGATTTTACCCCAAACCACGATCTTTAACCAAGTAGTTTTGGTGCCCTAAACATAACCAAACTGCGACCGTTTAACAATGTTAAAGACGTGTTTAAAACCGCGACCGATGTTCTCTGGTTTAGATATGAGGTCAAATTTCCGCCACTGCTAGGGGGCGTTAATTTATGATACACTCTCATTAGTGATTATAGGGTAGGAACAAACGACCCATATCACCGTATATGGTTTGGAGGACTTGTATTTTTCAGCACTTTACCAGCCCTGTTTAAGTTTACAGTACACGGCAGGGGGGGGCAGAAGTTGCATGTCTTCTGCTGCCGCTTTAGTTTGTTGGTGTTATTGCGTGACTTTGGTGTTTTAAAAGGATTAGGCACTAACAAAACTAACAAACTAACTAACCGACAGAGGCAGCAGGTTAGAGCAGCAACTCCCATGTTCTGTGAGGTAAACACTGTTTTTTCAAAGGAGTCTCGTGGCTTTGAAGAGAACATAGATAACTGGCAGTTGGACAGCCATGAAGTGGTGAAAATATTCTAAATATAGCATACACTTAATTTGACTTGCTCTTTAACTCACTTGTGTGTAATGCCGCGTACAGTTTTGCGGTCTCTGCTAGCTTTGAGAGTAAACGGTTACTATGCCTGAACAAACAAAGAAAAATGCGATGACTACATTAGATGAAACTTCAAAATCAAGTGAAAGTGAGATCCAAAAACATGCCTGCGATTGCCGCTAATTGCCATAAGTGCCGCCAAAGACAAAACGGAGATCTTTGAGATTGTAACTTCAAGTCTATCATGACAAGTGGAAATACGTATCATTCAACTGCACATCACCATAGAAATAATCATTCAATAGCAATCGTGACTTACATATGTGAAAATATAAGGGCACTTACACAACGTCTAGACAGAATGTAGGATCTCAGGTCTTGTCACATTTCCATCAATCTCTACACTGATACATTTGTCATACATGTTCTGTTTACTTAGCTTCCAAACACAGCATCCTGAACAGTTGTCGTTTATGAAAAATATAATCAAAACAATGAAAATGTTCAACGCATGTGTTCTTAAGAAGGTGTGTAAGGAACTGAGGACAACTGCCATCTGATTGTCTTCGGGATGAGGAGATGCATATAAATAGCCCACTGGCTGTCAGAGTATTAGTAGCTGTAGGGCAAAAGAAAATGCTAATGCTGACATGGGTGTGAAGTGTGTTGAATGAAAAGTTTTCCCTACCAAACAACAACAAAAATAGTTGCCTGCCCTGAAATAACCATGGAAAACATTGCAAATATGAACAATCAAGTATTTTAGAGGATCATATATATATATATATATATATAGAAAATGACAGCTATCTGCAGTTTTCGGCTTTTATACTTGTGTTTGAAAACTGGAAAATCCTCCTGCTTCCTTGAAGTTCCTGGTGTGGCATCATGTTGCTTTCCCCGTGAGTTATGTAAAGAAACAACAAAAGGTAAAAGTGTGGGCTCCGATGGGACTTCATGGTGCGTTCAGGTGCACCTCGTGTTGATGTTGCCTTCCACATAATACAATGATCCCAGTCACTGACATAAAGTTGAGGCATACAGCTTATTAAATAAACACTGGTTTTGGATCGGTATTGGCCGATACCCAACTCCCAGGTATTGGTATCGGTTACTGAAAAAGTCAGATCGGTGCATCCCTAGAAAAGATTGTAATTATTCTGAAATAATGAGACACTTAAGACGTGACACATTTTGAGGATCTAAAAAAACACCACCAATTATGATTTTGAGTCATTTTACATCTTTTACATCAACCTTTCCATTGGATTTTCCTTGGATGTCCTATAACTAAAATCTCATAAACCCAGGTATGGCCGGTCTGTTGGTAAAGTGAACTCCTCTGTACACATTCTTCATTTCTGAACCATTCTCTCTGTCCAGCGGCCATTTTGGATGACCAGTCAGCGTGTGGTCGTGGCGAGCGTCTGGCGCTGGCTCTGGCGAGGGAGAACATCAACAGTCTGATGGAGGGCTCCTCCCAGGCGAGGGTGGAGGTGGACGTCTACGAGCTGCAGACGGACTCCCAGTACGACACCACTGACACCAGTAAGTCTCCGTCCTCTCCTTCATCTTCTTCAATACCTGAACGTGTGCAGCTGCTCGTCATTCTGACAATTGCAGTGAAGGTATACTTCAGGAAGCGCTGTGTGAGGAGGCAGGCCAGAGCAATGTAGCATCGACATCTTTTTAACAGTAGTGCAGCAGGTGATTATCCCATGCTCAGTAAACCTGCACTTTAAATACCACACGTGTTCATCGGAGCATCACACCAGAGAGTAAACAGGCTGTACAATGAGGGGTTAAAAGGTAACTACCATTTTTTTCAACCTGGACCCTATTTTCCTATGTTTATGTGTCTAAGTGACTGATGGGAACAACAATCTTTGACATTGGTCCAGTATTAAGCGAGATCGCTGCAGTCGCCAGCGGAGAAACAAGCTACAATGTAAGTTAATAGGGCAATTGTCCAGCTTGTATTTACCTTCACAAAAGTGCTCGTTTTACCACTGACAGGCTCAGATTAATATTATAAGTGTCTGACAATATTATGGAAAGGATCCCTTCAGAGATAGACCTTTAAAACCTCTTTGAGACCTTTCTGTTTAACCTAAAACAGCTCTGAAGTCACTAGCGCTAAACCCACCAGATTCCATTTATAAAACAATACTTTTAGCGTGTATAGAGCTAACATATTTTCACATGTAAATCGATAAACTGTGTTTAATTCAACCAAAACTAGAGTTGTGATGGTTGGAAAAGTGGAAAGACGACCCAAAACGGCTTTTCACAGTTTTATTTTGTTTCTGTCGACTATGAATGAAGTGTATTTTATGATGCTAAAATTACTGTTTATTTACATGGAGTCTGGTGGGTTTAGCGAACACAATTTCATGGATTTTTTTTTATGTTTAAAAAAAGGATCTTACTCTTTAACAGAAAGGTCGACCTCCTTAGAAATCCTTTCCATAATGTTGTCAGACACTTAGGCTGAATCCCATTTCTCTGTCTTACCCCTACCCCTTACCCTTACCCCTTAGTTTACCCCTAGCCCTTGGCCCTCGAAAACGAGTGGTAAAGGGTAGGTGTGAAAACATACCCCTATGAAATGAGACGCCACTTGGTTACCTCATCATACATACTTAGGTCTGTTTGCAATACATATTTGTATACACACTGCATGGTGTGCTGTATATCTGTTTCAGTTATCACTGTTTTGAATGTCATTGATGTTCAGAAACACTTTCTTTGTTAACAAAAAGCTGTCTTTATTGCCCAATAAAGTAAACATTATTACAACTATTAGAACCCTAACTTACATGTGACACACATATAAAAAAAGGCACTCAAATGTATAAAACTAAAAAAAGACACACAAGACCACAGACAAACAACAAACTACAGCTATTCTGAAATTCCAGACCCCAGTCTGATGCCTGTTGGCCAGTAACCTTTCTCTCCATACCCCATTTCTTTCATTAGTGTCCTGTATCATAACCAACAACAATGTACAGGTGCATGAACAGGAATGAATTACACGTTTACAATAATACAGTACCAATACAATAATGAATGGCTACAACATGAACGCAGAAACTTCTGCTCGTTTTCAGCCCAGAAAGTGGATCAGCTGCTGGGTTTCCTCCAGCGTCCCTGTGATACAGGACGGTAAATGTAAAGCATGTATCGATGTCTCCAAAGCAAGTAGTGTTATACACTGATATCAAACGAAATTCGCTGCTAATGGATTTTGGTTAACACTGTAGACATGCATGGAGTCCATTCAAGGCAGAGAAATGCGGGACTGTTGTGCAAATAAGCAATGTAGCTAACGTTAACTTTAGCGTAAGCGTTAGCTTAGCAAGCTAGCGATTTTTAAAAATGTTTCAATTACAAATATGGTTGCAAATATATATGTACAGGACTGTGTAGAGCACAAAACAAGACCGTCGTAATTTTTAAATCAATTCTTTAAGCCGAAAATACTTACATTTATGGGTCTCTCTGGTCGACCTGGCAGCCATTTTCCTTGTTGCGCAATGAATCTGGATACCCCTTGCTTTTCAAGTAAGCTTGCATCCTTGCTTGGCATTAAGGGGTATATAGCCCTTCCCCTTAGCCCTACCCCTCGACCAAAATGAGTATTGGGACAGCACTTACTCTCACATGAGCGCGCAAAACTAAGGGGTAGGGGTAAGGGGAAGGGTTAAGACAGAGAAATGAGACACAGCCTTCGTTTCCACCTCCTTTTAAAAACACGCCAGCAACCAGAACGGCACTGTATCTAAGACAGAAAGATGGATGGAGCGAGTTGAAGAGAACAACAACACACGTGCTGCTGTCCAAAGGAGACATCAATTAAAGTATCCATATCTCCCTTTGCTGTAGACGCTACTGGAATAAATTAAACAAGATTAATTTCACTCACTCCTCTTAGGGCGTTTTCACACTGATAGTTGTTCTGCTCTAGCCTGGCCCTACCAGACTCTGGTCCATTTCATTTGTACAGAGAGTCTGGCCACTCTCCATTGACAAGTGTTAACTTTCTTGAAGGCGGGTACTCTGTTGAAGTTTAAAACTATTGGATCTGCCAAGAACCACTCTGGATCTGCCATAACCAATCGCTAACGTTTGGTCGTGACGTATGTCATGCGCATGTGCAACAAGAGGGGAGACTGACAACAACTATCGGCTTATATTTAGCATTAGCATCGCTAGCGTTAGCCTTAGCCATCTCCTTCACCACTAACGCAGCGAGCTGGAAAATCTAACTTTTCCCGAACCCCGTGGGGAGGAGGGCCACAACATCATGGCCACCAACAAAACTCAGCAAAGATTGTTCTTGCTCGGGCTTTAACTTCTGGATATTCGACAGCGTTGCTGCCACAACGGACCGAATGGCTTCGCTCGCATCTTTCTAGTGCACGTCCTCAACGTCATCGTTCTCAGCCACTCCCTCTGTTCGCTGATTGGACCTACAAATATTTGATCGGCGAAAACCTAAGAATATACCGCAAACCCAGACGGAGTACTGAAGGGAAATGAAAATTGAGCGGAAGTACGTAGGAGGGCGGAGCCAGGCTAGTTCTGCTCTCGTCCAGTTTGTAAATTTGTAGCATTTCCCTTTGGTTCGGTTTCATTTCACATATAGAAAAAAATTCAAGCGAAGCAAAATGCATCACTACCAGCGCTTATTGGTCACATGTGTCTAGGGCGGGAGCAAGAAAGTAAATACTGTCCAGGAAGAAGGTCCTGGTTCTGGGTAGGCCTGGGTACTGAATGCAATACTTTTTAAGCACTGACCAAATCGCTTCTAAAGCTTCCATACTGTCAGTGTTTATGTTTTGATGAACTGCCTGTGATGGGCCAAAGGCAGTTTTCCGTCATGGAGGACAATTATGTTTCATTTAATTTTGGATCTAATTCATTCTGTTTATTGTGAATATAATCACATCATCACACTCGATGACTTTCTGCTCGAACATGATGGGTGCAGACATCCAGATGGATGATGGCGGTGTTTTACACATTCAGAGTGTGTAGCGTCGGTGTGTGGAGCGAGGTCATCGTGACCGGAGAGCTTACAGCGTTCTGCAACACCAGCAGCTGCTGTGGATGTTTATCGATTACCGACTGCCGGCAGCGCAAAAAGAGACTTCCCGTAGGAGAGCCACTTAATGTCTGTCAGAACATAGCCGCACGCACGCACGCGCACACACACACACACACACACACACACACACACACACACACACACACACATACACACACACACACACACACACAAATTGGCACAAATTGTACAGCACAAATGACGCAGTAAACAACTGTTGTTTACAGCGTCATTTGTACTGTACAATTTGTGCTGTGTTGGTCCATTCCTACAGAAATATTTTAGATAAATAATCATCAATAGTGTGGTTATAATTACTAAGTTATTAAAATAAAATAATAGAACAGCTCCTAAGTCTGGTAAGTTCAGAAAATGACATCACTGTACTGTAATGCAGCCTTTTGAACCAGGAAAAGACAAAACCTACCATATAATGAATATGCAAAATCGAAGACATCTAGTGTCATATAACGATATTGATATAATATTGATATATTGCCCAGCCCTAGTACAAACGATGCATTAAGTCATAATGATCCGTTCATACAGAAACAATGAATAGTTCATTTCGAACAACAACATACAAAAGAATAAACAATAAAACGTAAAAGTGAGTAGGAAAAAGCAAAATGCTTTTTGGGTCCTACCCTTTCAAAAGTCCATACCTTTTGAAATGTGATTAAACAGAAATACGACTGTGAATCACGTTCCATGGACATTTTCGGTTAAAATATACAGTCGTACAACTGTTAATACAGGTATTTCTTAGATTGAACTGTCCATCCAGTATATTTATCAAGCACAATAAGTTAAGTTCTAAATAGATCAGAACCAAACTCAAGCAAGTTAATACAAAATAATACACTACCTACTTGTCCATAACGTCTGACCTGTGTACGGTCTGTTCTTTAGCTGTTTTAAAACCCAGAAACCTGAACTAGTTTGCTTTTCTATTTTTCTTTCAAACCTTTAAAAAAAAATAGATTTCGACCCGTCTCATGTTCTCCTCTGAAAGGCACCGAAGCAGCTCGTTACCCAGAAGCCTTTTTAGTTTTCTTCCCGCTGAGTGAGTGTATCTTTTGGTTTCTGTGTGCTCCTTTCGGTAGTACTGTGAAAAGGCCTGTGATTATCTCTCTCTCACTTAAAAACAAACTACATTTGTCAGGTTTAATGAGTGTCGTCTGACCCTGTTTAAAAGCTATCAGAGATGAGAGAAGCTCTGGTTGATACGCTCAAATGTTAATTTGAAACTTAGTTTTTTTCTCGTACATTTATGACTTTAATCTCAGATGTTCTGAGTTCATCTGAGAGTGAATGTTGGGCTTACATTCATCAGGTGGACACAAACACGATTCCAAATGAATGATATTGTTCCTCCGTAACTGCTGGATGTGTAATTAAGCACCCGTTTGCTAAAGTTCATCAGAAAGAGTTAAAAGGGGATGTCGCATCCGCTGCCCCAAAAGTGGCCTAACCAACAACACAACAGACAAAAGAGAAAATCAGGCGACAGTTGACCGTGCAACTTTTTGTTTTTCTGGGTCAAAATTTGAAATTCAATCACATTTCTTTTTGACACTTTTGTCGCCTTTTCCAATGTTTTTGTTACTTTTCCCGATGTTTATGTCGGGTTTTTTTGACGTTTTTTTGCTTTTTTCTCCAACGTTTTTGAAGCTTTGTGTCACTTTTTCAATGTTCATTTATCAATTTTGTTAAATTGTGATCAATGCTATAAAACTGAATAAAACACCCAAATTCAATGAAAGTAGTGAACTAATCATGTATTTGACTTGTGAAGAGTAATACTTGTATGGAACCATCCACGGTATTTCTTTTGACAATTTGTTTGAAAGAAACCTATATTTGTGATGTAAAAACATTTTGAAAATGGGTCAAATTTGACCCGAGGACAACTGGAGACATAAACACAAAGACTCTCAACTCTTGATGATGTGTTCACTACTGGTTTCCACTGACCCAAAGTGTCAGAAAATCATTTCTTGCAGCTTTAACTTCTCTGTCTTTTTTTTCCCTTTCGTGCTGTTTTTCGCTCTCAGTGTGTCAGATCCTGACGAAGGGCGTGGTCTCAGTGATTGGTCCCGCCTCCAGCCCCGCCTCTGGGTCCACCATCAGTCACATCTGTGGGGAGAAAGAGGTGAGTCACATCTGGCTCCAACAACATGAAACCTCACACGTTAAAGGGTAACTACCGTTTTTTTCAACTTGGATCCTATTTTCAGTGTTAAGCAAAATCGCTGCAGTCAGAAGTCAGCGTTACGAGCTACAATGTAAGTTAATTGCAGCTTAATTAATTAATAATAATAATTAATTGTCCAGCTTGTATTTACGTTCAAAAAAAGTGCTCGTTTTGCCGCTGACAGCCTCAGATTAATATTGTAAGTATCAGACAACATTATGGAAAGGATTTCTAAGGAGGTCGACCTTTCTGTTAAACAGTACGATCCTTTTTTTTTAAACATAAAAACAACCGCGAAATTGCGTTTGCTAAAGCCACCAGACTCCATGTAAATAAACAGTAATTTAAGCATCGTAAAATACACTTCATTCAAAGTCAACAGAAACAACATAAAACTATGAAAAGCTGTTTTGGGTCATCTTTCCACTTTTCCAACAATCACACCTCTAGCGTTGCTTGAAATACACACACAGTTTACTGATTTACATGTGAAAATATGTTGGCTCTATGCACGCTAAAAGTATTGTTTTTTTAAATGGCGTCTGGTGGGTTTAGTTCTAGCGACCTCAGAGCTGTTTCTGGTTAAACCGAAAGGTCTCAAAGAGGGACATATTATGCTTTTCGTGTTTTTTGTCATATCTACAATGTTATAATGTTGGATTTTTATGTTAAACGTGGCTAAAAATTAAATAATGAGGTAAACGTATTTTTGACAAATCCTTGTGAGCTAAAACGTTCAGATTTCCAACTATTCTGAACACTATGGTTTCAACAGTTTTTTCTAAAGTGTTAAGCAACTCTAAGCTGGCCTTCTATTGGTCATCTGCTCCAAGTACGCAGGACTGGAGTGTTTTTTTAAGCCGCTGCAATGTTAACATTATCCCATGTAACTACATGCTAACGGAAGTAAAATATGTCATCTTGGCTGCTGGTGTCGTTAAATTCTCCCCAATTACGGGTCACATTACCCCTGAAACATTTTTTGTTTATGTAGTATTTGGTTTAAAAGCCTATATTTGCGTAGCGTTTGTAGAAATTGCTGCTATATTCTATTAGTGTCAACTGCTAACTATAGTAGCTAAATGGCTAATGTAATAAACAATGTCGTCTGGGCGGCCAATGTTGTTAAATTCTCCCCAATTACGGGTCGCATTACTGCTGAAACATGTCCGATTGGGTAGTGTTAGGTTCAGAAGCCCTTATCTGAGATTTTTTTTACAGTAGAAAATGCTGCTTCGTTCCACTATAATCTAACGTTAGCATACTGCTAACTATTAAGCAGCTACATGCTAACGCGACATAGCTGTAGTCACGGCCAATGCTGGTCATTTCTCCCTAAATTCCGGTCACTTTACTGCTGGGACATGTCCGCTTGTGTAATATTTGGTTTAGAAGCCTTTATTGGTGATTTTTCACGGTACAAAGTCCTGCTATACACTCTGTTGCAGTAGCTCCAGCTGATACTAGTGAAACCATATACTGTATATAAACTGGACCAACAGATCCCGTTGCTCTAGACGGAGAGCAGTGAAGGATATTAGAAGCACTTTTCCGGTGAGTGCTGAGCGTTACTGAGCAGCCTCCAACTGAGAGAGACGACGTAGCTGTGATGTGAGCAACCTGTCTGAAAGTTGGAAGTCTTCTGGTAGCTGTGCCAAGAGAAATCTCAATCATTCCCAATCTTGCAGAGACAGAGAGATTAGGTATATGTAAGGAGATAACATAGACACAGGCTAATTATTGCTAACTAAAATGCTAGTTAACATTAGTAATTAAATTTAAACAGCAAAAATATAAGTCGAAACTGCCTGCGAGCTTCTCTTGCACTATACGGTAATTCCTATAGCCTATTTTTTCAAAAACGTCTGCTACGGAGCCATAACGTGAGATACAAGGTAATGGAGCCTTTTATACATTGTCGTGTTTCTTTAGAAATAAACAATGAACAAATAAAGTCTTTAAACGCTTCAGATGTAAAGTTATTCGCTGGCGCCAAAATGAATGGCAGTCAATGGAATGCTAACGGGAGGTGATTGCTTGGTAGCATCAAAATGGCGCCATAGGAGCAACACGTTCCAGGGAGAGGCTTACCCACTTGAGTGAAACACGGAGCGGAGGCTCCGGAGTTTCCAGGAAGCGTGCTGGCCAATCAAAGCAGACTGGGCTTTTTTGGGAAGAGGGATTAAAGAGACAGGCGCTGCTACAGAGCGTCTCATACAGAGGGTGAATTCAGGTGCAGCAGCCATGGGCAGTATGAGAAAAATAAAGTGTTTTTTAAACATTAAAGCATGTTCTTGTACAAACACAAAATGCAAGTATAATCCGGAAAATGCTATATAATAGTAATCTCTGTAGGGATCCTTTCCATAATGTTGCCAGACACTTCTGAGCCTTTCAGTGGCCAAAAAAACCCCCAAATTGATGATGCACATTTGCTCCGTAGGGTTACATTACAGCCCGGTCTGCGGCTGCTGGGCACAGCGTCAGTTCAGTTCAGGCTTAATACTGGACCAATGTCAAAGATAGTTGTTCCCATCAGTCACTTACACACAAAAACATAGGAAAATAAGGTCCAGGTTGAAAAAAACCTGAAAATTACCCTTTACATTTTTCATGGATATTAAAGGGTTTAACTTTTGTTCAACCATTTTCCTGCCATCTGCATCTTGTCTCTAAGCCTCTAACCGTCCAGATATCTTCTCCCTTTGCCTGACAGGGCTCACGTTATTGGAATTCTTTGCTCTGGATTTAAAATAAGCTCTGCATATCAGAGTGAAGCTCAGCCGAGCTAATTACAGTTTACCATTCCAACCTGTGCAGGTGTGAGCTCAGGTGAAATCGCTGAGCGGCGGATCACGCGGGACATTTTGGCCTCTGGCCTGATTTTTCTTCGTTCGTCACTGATGTGATTCATTTTTCAGTTTGTCATTCATTTTCCACCTTAAATACTGACACTGTGAGTCACAGGTCCCTTTGCTCTGCGGAGTTTTAAATTGAAACGGAGCTTTCAAACTCTCGGCGTCTCTAAAAAATTAAAGTGACTATACCTGTGTGTAACTGTTTAATGTTTCTGAAGCTCTCATTTTTTATACAATGGTCTTAAATGAAAGGAACGCTATTTTTATATAGTTTTTCGAAAGGCCTCTGCCCGTGTTCCATTTTTCCCGCGCAGTCACAGAATGATTTGCGGCAGGTAGACGGCGCTACAGTCACACATTCTGACGGGTCACAGGTTTCTTTGTTACACCGGAAAAGCCTGTGTTAGTATCCAGCCAGTTGAGCCAGGTAAAAGGTAGCAGGAGATTTCTTTATACAGGCCTAATTGTATTCTAATGTTATTTTAGAAGTTATCTGTTGTAGTTATGGCTGATTCTGGGGCAGGACCATCACAGGAAAGAAGGAAATTAAACGAAGAACAACTAAAAGATAAAAGGGAAAGTGACAGACGACGGCCGATAACGTGAGTCACAGATGGAGACAATTACGGGATTGTAAATGATTCAAAACCGTCCCTGAATTGGCCCTCAGGTATGTAATATGTCTATCTCTGCTGCGCGCGATGTGGTTGTACGTCAGGAGCTGACATTAAATGACGTCCCCCTTCCATTTAGCTCTGACGTTTCAGTCCGTGTTTGTAATGACCTACTATTTTGTCCCCCTGTAACGTTACTTGTGTAAAGCGTCCGTGGGTTTCATGAAATGTGCTATATGAATCTAAGTTATTGTTACGTTGGTTGCTACAACGATCTCTTAATGATTTGCCTCGTGACCCAGAGACAGTGATACCCGGTTTAGCTCACGAGACATCCAAAGTAGGCTAAGTTACCGTATGCAACACTTGTAATGCAACGATGCATCTGTGACGTATTCTCTTATTGTAAATGAATGATTTTCTGTCTGAGCAAAACATCCATCGCGACTATACGACCTCCCTCGTAACGCTAACTCAGTAATCTACAGTGAGTAATAGACCTTTTTCACGGCAGACATGGAGAGGCCCTGGTATTGTTCATGCTCACTCACTGAAAGAGCTCACTGGGACACTAGATGGAATTGAGCCATCGTTAAGGTTATCAATTTCAGCTGTGCTTTTCCTACTATGACAAGTCAACATGTCTGCTGTGAAAAAGGTCCATACAGCACCGTAAAGAAAAGACCTTACCACACCTATGACAGCAGGTGTGGTAAAAACACTACCGCTTTTGTCCAAAGGGGCCGCTAGAATCAACACAAACTGAAAGTTACATATAGTCACTTAAACGGGAAAAGCTCTCAGACTCTTTAACGTACAAGGTTTTCATTGTGCCAGTCAGCCCAGCGCCAGGGGCGCAGCTTCTGGGGCTCCAGCCCCGAATGTTTTCGGGTTTTAAAATAACTTCAACTTTGTATCACGTCCCCTCAGTCTCTCTGAGTGGAACGGCACGGAAATATTGCCGTTCATTCTGTGAACTCTATTCCTACCCTACCTACGTTATGTAGCCTAACATCAGGCATTTTTTGCTGTATTCTGTAACAGTTGGAGAACAGTTAGATACAAAATAGGATGTCGGCTCTAAAGGATGGAAACTATCATGTTTTTTTCCCAAATAATGCACAGATTTGTAGGCATTCTATTATCCAATATCATGAAAAACTGTGCTATATAGCCCTGGCAGACAGCTGAGATGACACTAATGCTCCTCAGAGGATGAACCCTTTTCATCTTTCCTTTCCTGGACTTTGCCCTTTTTTTTTTTTTTAAATAATGCTAAATTGCTAAACTCCATAAATCCTTTGATATTAATGTTTCATCTGAGCGGGGTTGAACACAAACTCTCGCTGTGCTTTCTGCATGCATCACTTTTCTAATAGCACTGGTGATCCAGGCTTTGCTCCTTTTTCAGATATTATTTTTTGAAAGCGAACAAAGACTCGGTTATCAGCGAGCGTCAGAGTCTGATTAAAGCTTTCTGTTATCTGAAGTTTCTGTAAAGCCTGTGAGCTTTGATGGTTTTCATAAAAAAATGTAAAAAATGTGTTCCCTTGATGTCATCACCTCCTGTTATCGCTCCTTCCCCCTTCATCCGTCTTTTCCTTCTTTCTTCTTGTTTCCATTCCTCGCTTTTCATTTCCTTGTCTTTTGATTGTCTTCTCCTTTTAACTCATTTCCTCTCTTTTAGTATACCTTTCTTTTTTTTTCCCTTTCCTTTTCCTTCCTAATAATTCTTCCTCCTCCTCCTCCCTCATGCCCGCAGATCCCTCACGTGAAGATCGGTCCGGAGGAAACCCCGAAGCTGCCGTACCTTCGCTTCGCCTCGGTGACCCTTTACCCGAGTAACGAGGACCTGAGCCTGGCCATCGGCTCCATCCTGCGCTCCTTCGGCTACCCGATGGCCAGCCTCGTCTGCGCCAAAGCAGAGTGTGAGTCTCATCTGCGAAGCGTGTGACGTCTTCTATTTCCCATTTTCTCCTACACATCTTATTGGGTACAGGCTCCAAAACCGGCCCTCGAAATGCCTTGATGCAAACTGTAACTCTAACGTATACTTATATACTAAAATGGAAGGATGCTGTTTTTGACTAATTATTTGTAACCCTTTCTTTTGAAGTTTTTTTAAACTTAAACTTTTTTTGTACCCTTTATTTGAACCCTTTTTTGGGATGCTTTTTTCAACACTTTTCACGGTTTTCTCCTGCGGTTTTTCAACACTTTTTTCAATGCTTTTTCAATGTTTTGTCAACGCTTGTCTCTTTATTTCCACTGCTTGAAGGACTTCAGGGCTGAAAACATTAGGGGTCGGCCACACACCGGCTGCGTGGCGTGAGCGTGTCAGCTGCGTGGCGTGTCCGTTTTTATTTGGGCTCCCATGTTAACAGGTTAGAGCTTGCACACTGCCTGCGTGACACGCACGTCTACGAAAACGCGTGCGTGCTAGAAATAGGACCGACGCCTATTTTTCACACCACACGCAAGCGTGTCGGAAGCGTTTCCAGGCAAAATAGAATAGGAAAAGATGTTTATATGTCATTTTGACACCAATACATTTAATAAATGACATTTTGATGTTTGAAAGTCTCTCTAGGTTTTGACATTAATGCAGATATAAATGTCATTTAAAAAAATAATAATAAATAATTATCGATTTTCAAATATCGCACCTCTCAATACAGAACGAACTATTCTGGAGCCTATTTTGCCGTCAATACTGCCGACGTTGTCTCTGCTGTTATCGAATATGACAAAATAAAGTTGAAGAACACGCCATTATTTCATTTCATTAATGGGAAACATACATGTGTACAGACAAGGCTAGCAGCAGCAGACACGTTTGTGGTGTGTAAAGACATAGAAAACGCCACGCAGCCGCCACGCAACCAACACGCAACAGAAACGCCCCGCTCAAGCGCCTCGCCATCCACTTTTGCTAGTTTAACAACAGAAAAAAAGGGTCCGTGCGCCTGGACGTAATTTTAAAAAGTGCATATTATTACTTTATAATAAGGACAAAAGCTCCGTGATCGGTCGTGGATGATGATGATGAACAAAGTTACTCTGACCTTTTAGTTTGTGTGATTTCTGACTTCAGTCAACACCTGCAAGTGTTGTGTTTGGTTGTGCATCCCGTCTATTCTGGTTGTGTTCTTTTTAGTCCCACTCCCGTTTACACATTACCCTCATGGATCTACGGGCAACAGAAGTGCAAATTCACGCTGTCACCAAAGTTGAACTCAAATCAACAATCGCAGCCATTGATTTTGGTGTGAACGTTTGAAATGCTGGCGTGACCTTTCGGTTTCCTCCGTTTCTCTTCCCTTTCCTTTTCTCCGTTCTTTTGCTTCCTTCCTCTGCTCTGCTACTTTCTCTTTTATCCCCTCCACTTTGCCTTCATCGATCTCTCTCTCTCTCTCTCTCTCTCTCTCCCTCTCTTGTTTTTTTCCACCCGACTGGGCTGCACCCGGCTCACCGTTTCAACACTCTTAAGCCTTTAACCGCATCCCCGCCTGGTTAACGCCGGTGTTTAACTGGGCCTGCACGTTGTCATGAACGTTGCCGTCCGCCAGTTAAACCCTGCCGCGGCGCGATGAATGCTTTATGGCGACGATTAGACGAGACACGCCGGCTGCTTCGGTCAGGGCCGGACTAGGAGAGAGTCCTAAAACGGAGACGATGCAAGAGCAGCAGTCTTTTTCTAAAAGTTGACTGCAATAGGCATAACTAGATTGCAGTGAATAGTTTTATGGACATAGAATGTAAAATGAATGGAATTTAAATATAATCACCTTTATCCCTGTCTCCGTTTATTGCAGCTGGAGGTTGTTGTTTTTTTTGAGCAGCGACAGTTATTTGTCTCTAATGAGCCCCATCAATTTCTGGAACCTTTTTTTTCTTCTTCTCCCAAGTGAAAGCGATCCTTTAAGTAAACAAGTTTAACACTAAGGACAGATTAATGTATGGATTCCTGTGTCTTCTTCACAGCAGTCCTGACTATAAATCCATGTTTTTGGAACGTGAAGTGTGCTTCAAAGCAAATTGAACATGGTGGCCAAACACTGGAATGTAGTAGAAACTCTCGCGCGGGAGAATACGCCAATGTTCTCTTCCGTCCCTCTAGAGCACACGTGACAAACTCAAGGCCCGCAGGCCGACCCGGCTAATCTGGCTCCGCCCTCCTACGTACTTCCACTCAATTTTCATTTACCTTCAACACACCGTCTGGGTTTGTGGTGTATTCGCGGGTTTTCTCCGGCCAAATCTTTACCGGTCCAAGCAGCGAACAGAGGGAGTGGCTGAGAACGATGACGTTGAGGTCGTGCACTAGTTTGAGTTGTAGTTCCGTAATGGCGGCGGAGAAAGATGCGAGCGAAGCCATTCGGTCCGTTGTGGCAACACTGCCGAATATCCAGAAGTTAAAGCCAGAGCAAGAACAATCTTTGCTGAGTTTTGTTGGTGGCAATGATGTTGTGGCCCTCCTCCCCACGGGGTTTGGGAAAAGTTTGATTTTCCATCTCGCTCCGTTAGTGGTGAAGGAGTTAGCTAAGGCTAACGCTAGGGATGCTAAGCCGACGTCACGACCAAACGTTAGCGATTGGTTATGGCAGATCCAGAGTGGCTCTGGGCAGATGCAATAGTTTTAAACTTCAACAGAGTACCCGCCTTCAAGAAAGTTAACACTTGTCAATGGAGAGTGGCCAGACTCTCTGTACAAATGAAATGGATCAGAGTCTGGTAGGACCAGGCTAGAACCCGGCCCCTTGCAGGTTTTTAATCCGGCCCACATATCAATTTAGGTATACAATAACTTTAATGTAGTTGTGCTCCAAACCCAAAAAGACAGGAAATTGTTTTTCAAACTGCAATTACGTGACTCTCAAAGCAGAATTTGGCAGATTTGTTCGACTTGACGGAACAAGAGTTTTCATATTCAGGCTGTGAAACAGGTGGCTGTCAGTCGGCTGTGTTGTAGCCTACTTTTAAAAAATGTAGTCATTGTTTGGCATGATTTGCTAAACTCTGATGGCTGAGGATCTTTTTCGTTGATTTTTGTAGTGCTTTATGTCAACAAAAATGCACCAAAGAAGAAAAAGCGACTAAAAACAAAAATGAAAGCAACAAAAATTACCTTCTTTTTTTTTTTTGACAAATGTCACAAAAATTCAACATGTAGTAATACAGTCAAAGATATTTGACTGTTCTCAATAAAAGCATGTCAATAAACTATACATCCTGGCCCTTATTCTTGACATTTCCATCGTGGCCATTAGTGAAAAATGAGATTAGCCCCTGCTCTAGTGTAAATATAGGTTGTTTTGCTGCTTAAAGCGTAACTCTGCATGAAATGCAACCCTAGGGTCTTTTTGTGAATGTACACCGAGTCAAACTTTCATTTAAGCATATTTGAGACTAGGAATCACCACTTTTAAGATTAACCGTATCTTTGTTTTCGGTCAACGGCCTTTTGAATCGAGTGCTAGGACATATGCTAGCCTCAAAATCGCTATTTTAAAACACTAGAAGGCTCGACACAACATGAAACTGCTCCAAGTATCTGCAGGGGCTCCTACACCTTAACGAAGACAGCAAGCATTGTTTGTGTACCCAGGATTTACTAAAAAAAAAAGGTTTTGACAGCTCACGTTAGCAGTTGTTGTTTAGAGGCTATCCTCCATTTTCCCAGTCAAAATAGCGATCTCTGAATGCGAATGAACAGACTCCGTAGATGTCATTATATATGAGCTCCTTTTCAACTAGGAGTCAATATTGTGTTTTACCTAACTGTGAAACAACAAATGATCCGTGCATTTATATGGAACTAAGCTTTAGGAGCTTTACATCTTTACTCTCCTCCCTCGACTATTTTTGACTGGCTCGATAGACGGCGACCGGAAGAACAACAGCTACAGTGAGTTGCTCCTCCTGCCCCTAGCACTCCCTTTCAAAAGGCCATTTGACTGAAAAACTAAAATACGGTAAATCTTAAAAGTGGCGATTCCGTCCTAAATATGCTTTTAAACGAAAGTTTGACTCGGGTACATTCACAAAAAGACCCTAGGTTGCATTTTGGCAAGAGTCACGCTTTAAAGAAAGGGCGTCTGGGAGCGGGTTTTTTCGGGGAGGGACATTTGTCTCCTTTATGCACCACTGAGCAACTCTCATAGGAATGAACGAGGGCTCCGTTTCGAACGCTGTATCCAGGTTTTTTGTTTAACATCCTTGTTTTTATGAACGTCTGTGCTACTGTTACAAACCCCACTGATTCCTAACTCCGCCCCGTAGGCCTGCTGCGGTTGGAGGAGCTGGTCCACCGCTTTCTGATCTCCAGGGAGACGCTGTCGGTACGGATGCTGGACGACAGCCTGGACCCCACCCCCCTGCTGAAGGAGATCCGGGACGACAAAGTGGCCACCATCATCATTGACGCCAACGCCTCCATCTCCTACCACATCCTCCGGAAGGTCAGGGTGGCAAAGGTTTTATTGCTCCTTGTCAACACGATGTGAGTCGCACGTGTGCAGAACGGGCGCCATCTTTGACAGCTAGCCACTTGGACAAAGCACATAGTTACCGACATCATACGAAAGGCAAAAAGGTCCATATATATATATATATATATATATATATATAGCCTATATATATATATATATATATAGGCTATGTGTATATAGCTGTATACAGAGTTCGTGATTTCAGCTGCAACAGAGCTCCGTCGTATCAGCAGTAGTTGGTAGTTGTGTTTAGCTGCTAAGAGATGACTGTGAGCCGGGTACAGGCAAGTTTAGACACCGAAACGACAAGTTAAGTTTAGAAAAAATAGATTGTGGTTTGGATTATAACACTCCCAGGTTGTTTGCATTTCTTTGAACCAATCACAATCGTCTTGGGTAGGCGCTAAGCTCTGGACACAGCGACGGTGGCTCTGCTAAATAGTCTCGGGAAAGAACTTGTTTTGGTGGAAAATTTGCACACCGCAAAAGACATACAATATTACATGAAGTTAACTGTTGACACAATACACTAACGTGAGCTATTTAAATTTGCTGTGATACATGGTTAAACCTTGGCTCTTACCATTGTATCTCCGTGTGTACTTCATCCACAGCAATCCCACCAATCGGTCCCAAAACGTCCCAGTTCGAGAGGAAATGCCCTAAACATATTCTTTGTAAATCTTTACAATAATTCCCTGAAAGAACCAAGCAGGCCTGACTTGCTGCACCATCCAAATTTTCTTCGAAACTTGACATTTTCAGCGTGTAGCTCGCTAGCTTAAAGGTTGTGGTTGGTGTTTCCCAAAGCGAACGGAGTTTGAGAACGGCAACGCACAGAGAGAGCGGAAGGTGAGGGACATCCGGCGTTGGCTGTTCAAGTTGTCGTTGATCAAGACCACCCAAAGCATAATGGGAACTGTAGCTCCAATACACGTGTTTTATGTACCTGAAATGACACTGGGAATTCAAATACAGCTACAGGTTTCCAGGAAAAATGAAAACTCTGTAATGCTAAATATAAAGGCCTCTGAGCAGTTGTGCTTCGCTAACGTCTTTATTCCCTGCTTTGTCTGTCTGTTTCTCTCCCTGCGGTGGTTGCAGAGTAATACAGGACTTTCAGACGCGGGTTGGTTTGCTGCCAAACTGGCCGGTAGAGTCGACAGACTTTACAGCCCCAAACTAAATCTACCAGCTCTTGGCAGGTTGTAATTTCACTCTCTGCCCAGTAACCTTGGGGGTCTGAGAAGTTTTGAACACAAAATTTAAAAAGTGCTCAGTAACTCTGCCATGTTTGTCTTTCTTTTTTTTTTTTCTGTGAAGCTCAGCTGCTGCAGGCATAACACTTCAGAGACGAGCTCTCAGTGTAAGGAAAGGTTAATGGATTACTAATAGAGTTAGTCTGGAGCTCTTCACTGAGAGGTTGCCAGTTCAAATACCAGCCTGGCTAAACATTTGTGCCAGCAGATTTCAAACTGTGTGAAGCAGACATGCAGACTTTAAGACAGGAGACAGGTGTTCCTTTCTTGTTTCAAACCACAATATTGTACCTCAAAGGTCTTACATTGTATGCTGATTGTTAAGTTCATTCTTGTATTTTAGGTTTCTTTTAGAACATGTTTACATGCTTTAATTTTCAAAAGGCACATTATTGTTTCTCATGCTGTCTTTTTGAGTATACCTGTATTCCCCTTCTGTCTGAAAAAGATCCGTTTTCGCACCTGTCTCTTTAAGACCCCCTCCCGAAAAAGCCCAGTTTTCACTGATTGGTCAGCGTATACAACACGTTGTCACACCCATCTCATAAAATCTAGACTCTTGGTCAGGTGCCTTTGTCATTCTTATTGACGCTAAAAGTCTCCTTTAGCGCTTTAAGTAAACGCGCTTGGTCGGGACTATTGCCGTCCCTTTAGCACCGTCCCTTTAGCGCTTTAAGTAAACGCGCTTGGTCGGGACTATTGCTGTCCCTTTTGACGCAGTTATGTTAAGGAAAAGGTCGTGGGTGGGCTTACGGTTCCGTGACACGCGGGAACTACGGGACGGTTGGGTTTAGGAAAGGGTCGTGATTGGGCGTACGGTTCCATCACACACGGGAAGAACGGGATGGTTGGGTTTAGGAAAGGGTGGTGTGAGGGGGTACGGTTCTGTGACACGCGGGAGGAAAGAAAAACATTACGTGAACCCCGGTCTCCTGGGTGAAAGTCCTGTGTTTGACCCATCCACCCTTACCCATCGCCCTTACATACTACTCTCTAAATCCTATCTAACTGCTGCTCTCCCCGGTGCGTTACACAAACACGCTGAAAGACGCCTTTTTCGTCGCATCAGACGCTGACAGCCACTAACAGCCGCTGACAGCCACTGTCCAATTGTCCTTATTTTACGAGTTCGGAATGAGAACGGGTTGGCGTATACGGGCGGCTCTCTGAGTCTCGGTACCGTCATTGCAGCCGGGAAATGACTGTTGCGGCACTTTCTACGTATGTATAGGATAGCTGTGACCATGTGCGTACATTTCGTCTAACAGATGGGGGGGCAATAGACATAAAATGGACAGATTTTACACAGATAATAGCAAAATGTCTAGATGTCTTTTTACATCAGAACAAACTGGGCTTCTTTCAGCTATTATTCTCCTTCTTATTATTACCTCCCAAAACGTTTCTGAACATCTTTTCACCACTGACAGATCCTGTAGTTGTATTCCGACACATAATCACCGTTTCATGTTATTTAAGAAGCAGGAACGCTCCGACACAGGCTGTCAGGGTGAAACATAATTGTCTCCAATTTTGGGAAGAACTGTAGCGCGCAGAGGTTGGGGGGAATATAAAACAGATGGTTCCTTGTTTTGTTGTTTTTTCATAAATTGTGTTTTCTGTTTGAGGCTGTGTATTTCCTGTTTCAAACATTATTTTCTTGTATTTTCTTCTCTGGGGACGTGCAGGCGAACGAGCTGGGGATGATGTCAGCCTTCTATAAGTATATCCTCACCACTATGGTAAGAGCTTTGTCTTTTTTTTGTCTCACACACTCATCTTCCATTGAACTCCACTCTCCCTCTTTCCTTCCCATCGAAGAAGAACTCTGCATATTCAAAACATCACATATGAGAAAGACTAGAGACGCGAGGTTAAGACGGTATGGTTACGAGCAGGGGCGTAGCCGTAATTTCAGAAGTGAGGGGGACAGATTGTTCAGGAGGATGATTTTTATTGAATAGATCCTCTCCCATTTGTCTCTCCAAATCACGGATACTTCCCTCAGCGCTAAGAGACTTCAGTCGGAATGAGAGCTGACAACAGCCCGGGACATATAGTTAAAGGACAAATCCGGTGCGACCAGTCGAACGACGAATGCCGTTGCTGTGTCATGTTTGTGTTGTGAAACAGATTGTAGCACTATGACAAATTTCCCCTCAGTGTATTCTATTATATTCTATGACGTTGGGACTTCTAAAACAAGTTGATTGGATGACTGCAGTGACCTGTTCGTTTTCGCGTAGGGTTACAATCTCAGACAGATACGCCGGAGCCAGGCCATTAATGTCCTTACAAGCAAACATTAAAATCTTAAAATCAATTCTAAAACGCACTGGAAGCCAATGGAGAGAACAGGGGGTAATGGGAGCACGCCTGGAGGTATGTGTTACAAAGGGGATAGCAATATAATAAACATAGTGGGGGACATATCCTCTGCATCCCCACCGAAATCTAAGCCTATGCCCCCAGGTATTGCTTCCTCTCCTCTCTCACCTCAACCAGCGCCAACATATCCTCTTTTACCCATAAATCCTCTCCTCCTCTTTCTCTTCTCATCAGAGATGCATGCTGCTCCCGTCGTCGTTTGTCATCTTTATAATTTCACTGTCTGGTGCCGTGCCCTTGTGCAAAGAGACTTTGCGTGGATAATAACTCTAAGTCTCGGTCTCCGCCTTGTCTCTAAATGCCGCCGTGCCGCAGATTTTAACGGAGCCGTTTGCAAGGGCGCTTCACGCCACGCTTGCAAAAAAACCAAGGGCAAAAGTACCATTGAACCAGCAGAACCCTGGATAAGGACCAAAAAGTGAAATTATTTCCCCACTTCACCACTTCTACACACGCTCACACACCCACAGCACTGTCTTTGACCTACCTTTAACTTTGTGTTAAACACGCTCTGCTGACTGTGACAAGGCGACTCCGCTTCATACGGCAGACGGTATGCAGAGTTCAGTTTGGCTACAAGACGTCGGAGTGTGGAAAGTAAGGAAAATCAATAGGCTACAGGAAAGAAGCTGAAAGAGACTTAGGGGCCCTTTAACTCCTACCTCATTGGTCCGGACTTTCTGACACTTCAGTTTGATCCAAACCAAAATTAAAGGTGTGAAACCTCCCCCGGACCACGGTCCACCACACCAAACAGCCACATTTCCGTCCGACCAAAGGAGGTAGTCTTGGTCCGGATCAACCTAAACCATGGTCTGCTTTGTTTCTAGTGTGAAAGCATTTTTAAAGCATTTTTTGGTTGTTTTTTTTTTCTGACTTTCGGACCAAATACAGGAAGTTCTGGCAATCAATCGTGGCGTTGTTACGGAACCCATTGCAGTTCTAGGCAAGAACCACCCTTCTAAAGCATTCACGCTACTATTGGCCAGGCAGCCATGCTCACGCGAGGTAACAGAACCCGATTTGTTCAGGTCCCATCCACTGACCTAACCTCAACCAATCGGGCTGCTTCATAGACCTTTTTCACGGCAGACATGTTGACGTGTTATAGTAGGAAAAGCACAGGTGTATTCAAAACCATTAATGATGGCTGCATTCCACTTAGGAGAGGCCCTGGTATTGTGCATGCTGACTCACTGAAATAGCTCACATGATGGAATTGAGCCATTGTTAAGATTATCAATTTCAGCTGTGCTTTTCCTACTAGGACAAGTCAAAATGTCTGCTGTGAAATAGTTCCATAGGGCGGGTCTTGCCTAGAACTGCAGTGGGATCCATAAAAACACATTGTTGTGTTATAAGAGAAGCGTAGCTCCTTTACAGCTCAGCGCTTAGTGTGTACGAGAGAGAGTGTGACGGTGGAATGCACGAAAGCTTGGCTATCAGAGCAGAGAATAAACAGCCAGTTGAATTGTTAAGTGGTAGTAAATGTACAGTATGGGTTTCAGCTTGTCTCTGAAAAAAATCCAGCAGCTCCTCAAAACCCAAGTTCCTCAAGAACACAACAAAACAAAAAAGAGCTGCGGTTGTACGGGAGAGAGCAGGAGTCAGCTGGAAAAGCTCCCAAAAAACGCCGACAGCAGAGAGAGGACACGAGAGGACGGGGAAGCCAGCTCAACTATGTGATGTCAACAGGAAGTAGAAGTGAGAAAAACTCAGATACCTGAGTCATGAATCTCACAAATGTTTTAATGGGGGGGGGGGGGGGGGGGTGTCAATGTGACATTCTGGGTGAAGTAATCAGTGAGTCCCAGGTATTGATTAATAATCTCATCAAACCCCTGCAGATATATGATGGTCACGTTATCCTGAATGGGGCAGAAAAGCACCTAAATCTTACTTATTGCTTTTTGAAACGCACACAAATCTGAGACAGAGGCTGCCACGTGCTTTTCGTCAGGGCGCACTGAACCAACCTTGTGTTGCACCGCCCTCATCGGCTGTTACTAAAAAAAACGGCTTCCTTTCTATACGGACGTCCTGTCTGAACTGAGCTGCAGTCACAGCATCGGCGTGTCCTTCTGGGACACTGTCGCAGTGTTTTCCTCGCTCAGCAGTGCTGACTCCTCCAGCCAACTGCTCTTTGTCACGGCTGGCAGGGCTACCGTCTGACTGTGTACTTGGCTAGAGCTGAAATTGGTTTGGCAACTGGCAACCAAACCCGCCGGCAACAACCACAAAAGCAGCAGCAGCTTCCCAACCAGGCTGGGATGGGGTTAAGTAAATAAGTGTCGGAGAGATTCAGGGAAAATACATTAACCTTACACACAGGTTAGCAGTTGTGCTAAAACAAGCCGGACAGAACAGGTTCCAGGGTCTGAATACTTCCTGGGCCTTGGACTGAAGCTTAGGGTTTTGGACCTCAATCAAAATACCCCCCCCACACACACACACACACACACACACACACACACACACACACACACCTCATACCCTCTACAGACAGTTTCTGCAGACTGGATAGATTCTGTGCCAGAATATTTTTAACTTGCTTACGACGCAGCCAAATGATGACGGTGACGGTCCATCCGTCCAACAAGTTGGTCCAGAGTGAGACATGTCAACAACTACTGTCTGGATTTCTCTTTTATTTACTAAAAGAAACAACAATGACAAAAAATAAACATAAAAACAACATGGAAAAGAGCTAAGTAACTCATCTCCCATCACCATATTGTTACAAACGCGCTAAACTAACCTGGCGTGTTGCGTTCAACGTGAGTGTGAGACTAACCTGCCTGGGTCGTAGTCTATATGGAGGTTGCTCAACTGGGACAGAACAGCCTACATCCACATCGTGGACAGCTAACTTCATGCACCCTGGGACATCTTCCCCCTCATGTCACGTCAATCTGACCCTGCCCACCTTCTGAAAGAACCAGATTAATATCATAACAATGTCCCGAAGAGACTTTCCCTTCACCAAAAAAGCCCATAAGTTGTTTTTTTCAACCTCTAGTGGCTGTAGCAGTTATGACGGGAGCAAATCAGGAAATAAGGTGACGAAGTATAGGAGCGCTGCATTTCCGAGTAAGGGTGAAGGGTTGGGTAGTAGATGGATCAAACCATCTTTCACACACACACACACACACACACACACACACACACACTTTCACCCAGGAGACCGGGACCAACAGAGAACTAACCACTAAAAACAGTATAGGAAGAAGAAAATATGCATGTAATATAAAGGTGTCCCAGTGTTCACAGACTTGACCTTTTTATGTTAGTTTTTTTTTAGTTAGTTTTTTTTTGATGGCACGGTGCTCCAAATGATCAGTCAAAATGTTAACGTGCACATTACCTGACAATCACAATATCTGTTATTTACCCTGAAAATAAAAGCAGCTTCATGATTGAGGCACGCGGTGCTAATTTCACTTACCTTTAGCTGAAGAGCAGATGCCAGAAGTCATCTTTTTCCGTTTGTATCTGCAGGTTGCAGCATCTGTTTTAAACTGGACTCTTGCCTGCATTGACTTCACAGCTGAAGCTAAATGGTTCATTGGCCGCGTCTGTTTCAGAGCAAACACAAACCCTCCGAGGGCCGAGCAACAAGTTTGATCCTGGTTTGTTTCAGCCGCAGAGCTCAGTGTGACACCGACTCGCCTTCAAGGACTATTTGAAGTTCTTTGAAAATTCCCCAGTGTTTGATGTCCATCTTTTTTTTCTATTTTTTTTTTTTTTTTTAAACCTTTTTTTTCCCTCTCTCTGTAAGCCTGCTCTGAATATAAAAATTAAACTTGACGTTGTGCAGCCTACAAAAGAAAACTCCAATCAAGCCCTTCGTTTGCTTCTGTCTTCCTCGTCCTTCTGCTTTCCTTTCATCTTTTTCCTCGTCGGGGATTTCCTTTCCACTGTGATCTTTCAATAGCTGTTTTTTATTTTGTATCTCACTCAACTCCTGCCTTTTCAATAAATTACTAACATAAGACGGACACGAAGGTGTAACTTCTTCTCCCTCTTTCTCTCATCTCTCTCTCTTTCTTTCTGTCTGTGTGTCTTTAGGACTTCCCTCTGCTGCGCTTGGACGATGTGGTGGGCGATCAGTCCAACATTTTGGGCTTCTCCATGCTGAACAGCAGTCATCCCTTCTACCTGGAGTTCATCCGGAGCCTCAACCTATCCTGGAGAGAAGGCTGCAATATCACCCCGTACCCAGGACCAGCGGTGAGGGACATTTAAGAGACTGTCCTCCTACTCGTTTGTACGGGAGCGTGCCTATGTTCCCACAGCCCTATGTTCCCACATTTCTAAGATTTTCTTTTAAAATTAGGCCCTATGTTCACACATTTCCTTTTTCATAAATTTTTATCAGATTTGATCCCCCTTTCTCCCAATTTGGTAGCCACTTACACCCAACCTATTATCCAGTAGCAATGGACTACAGATGGAATGTAACCCTAACCCTAACATAGGGCCTACTTTTAAGAAAAATCTTAGAAATATGGGACCATTGGGATGTGGGAACATTGGGCTGTGGGAACATAGGGCTGTGGGACCTTTGGGCTGTGGGAACATAGGACTGTGGGACCATTGGGCTTTGGGAACATAGGACTGTGGGACCATTGGGCTGTGGGAACATAGGGCTGTGGGAACATAGGACTGTGGGACCATTGGGCTGTGGGAACATAGGGTTGTGGGATCATTGGGCTGTGGGAACATAGTACTGTGGGACCATTGGGCTGTGGGAACATAGGACTGTGGGACCATTGGGCTGTGGGAACATAGTACTGTGGGACCATTGGGCTGTGGGAACGTAGTATTGTGGGACCATTGGGCTGTGGGAACATAGGACTGTGGGACCATAGGGCTGTGGGAACATAGGACTGTGGGACCATAGGGCTGTGGGAACATAGGACTGTGGGACCATTGGGCTGTGGGACCATTGGGCTGTGGGACCATTGGGCTGTGGGAACATAGGGCTGTGGGACCATTGGGCTGTGGGAACATAGGGCTGTGGGACCATTGGGCTGTGGGAACATAGGGCTGTGGGACCATTGGGCTTTGGGAACATTGGACTGTGGGACCATTGCGCTGTGGGAACATAGGGCTGTGGGAACATAGGACTGTGGGACTATTGGGCTGTGGGAACATAGGACTGTGGGACCATTGGGCTGTGGGAACATAGTACTGTGGGACCATTGGGCTGTGGGAACGTAGTATTGTGGGACCATTGGGCTGTGGGAACATAGGACTGTGGGACCATAGGGCTGTGGGAACATAGGACTGTGGGACCATAGGGCTGTGGGAACATAGGGCTGTGGGACCATTGGGCTGTGGGAACATAGGGCTGTGGGACCATTGGGCTGTGGGACCATTGGGCTGTGGGAACATAGGGCTGTGGGACCATTGGGCTGTGGGAACATAGGGCTGTGGGACCATTGGGCTGTGGGAACATAGGGCTGTGGGACCATTGGGCTGTGGGAACATAGGGCTGACCCCGTTTGTACAAGCGGCAATTACAACCTATATTTACGTTTCTAGTGGCAAAGTACAAATACTTTGTTACTGTACTCAAGTAGATTTTTTTTAGATACTTTACTATTTATTTTTGTGCCGACTTTTTACTTTTACTCATTGCATTTTTAACACGAATATCCGGTACTTTCTACTCCTTACATTTTACAAAATTGGCTCGTTACTTTGGTTTCAAATAATTTCAGTGGAGTTGCTGTTATTATTTTTTTTGTGTCATCAGTACTGAATTCAATCTAATTGGATGGGAATATATGTTGCACTTGACGCAACACTACAAGACAACTCGACAGATTCGGCGGCATTCATTCGCGGCTTGATGGCGGTAACGTTCACACATAGTAGTATGGACGGCAACATGATTGAAAATGAAGAAAACGGAGATCCCAGAGATTTGGCAGACAAGCAGCAAGACATTCCCAGTTAACCTGGAGTCCCAGTCTCTGTTACAATAATCATATAAGTGATGTTTTAGGCCTATTGGCAGACATCCATTTAAAATGTAGGCAATGGCATATAAAGAGCCTTTTTTTCCATGTCCACTGAAGTTTCTCAGCTTGCACTCTAGTAACATTTGTGTGGTCCAGGTAGCTTTGCATCACAAATGGTTGTCATTCGCAAGGCTACTTTTACTTTTATACTTTAAGTACATTTCCAAGCCTGTACTTTGTTACTTTTACTTGAGTAAAGAAGTTAAATCAGTACTTCTACTTTTACCAGAGTATTTTTTAACACAAGTGTCTATACTTCTACTTGAGTACAGGAAATGAGTACTTTTGCCATCTCTGCACACAGGGAGACAAACCTGTCTCTGTGATTGAAGAAGTTGTCGATTTTAAATTGTCTTCTGCAGATTCAGGTTTGATTGCATGCTTTTGTAAAGCATTGCCTTTAATCTTTCACTCCTCCATCGTTCTTTCTCTCTGTATCTCTCTCTTCTCCTCCACAATGAAAAGACCCATCAGGACAAATCAATCCACTGCGAGCTGTTTGTCTCATTAGCAGCTCTGATATCTGCAGAGGCAATAATGCCTGAGCAGACAGTAATAAAGATAATAGTAATGACAATGGAGTTTGTCTCAATCACTGGAGACGCCATCGTCGCTGCAGAGTGCATCCCCTGGAGATTTATCACTCATATTTAGGCAATTAAGGTGCTTGACGGAATTGCATAAGAGCCATAAGTCTGGTTGTTTGGATTGTAATGAACTTTATTATTGCGATGATTACACTCATTACTTGATGATCAGATAAAGAGTTTCAGTGTGAAATGACTGTTGGCACAGAATGACATGATGGACCAGCCCTGGAGTTTTCCTTAAGGAAGGCTGGTTATTTCATATTTTTATCATTATCACAAAATGATAATGACATTGATTTGAAAGATTCAAATAAGCAATGAACTTATTTTAAAGGACGAGTTTATGGTTGTATCTATTTTGCCATAGCCTGTTAGTTAGTAAGTCGTTAACTGAATGAATGAATGAAATCATCATCATCAATTTATGTCGAACGATTAAAGTAAATAAATATATATACAGTACTTTAAATAAACTTTTTTATTCACCAGCCAACATGGCTAGTACATTTTTGAAGTTACCACCCAATCAGATTTTTCACTAGCCAAAGTTTTTCTAATTTCAACAAATGTTACTAACTTTATTACTTAAGGTGGCTATATGTAACTTTCAGTTTGTGTGGATTCTAGTGGCCAGATAAAGAGTACGTTTCCATGCCAAACACGCGCAAAACCGCCAAAATTTCTTGGTGGAAAACAGACCAATCTGGCACATTGTTTATTCAGCCGGCCGAGATTCAAACAGAAGGAGTGTTGTTTGTTTCATTCATCACAGGCCAAATTGGATAGTAACTTTACAATGTTACCCGCCAAAGTTGGCGGGTGTCAATTTAAAGCCCTGTATGTATACAAAATGTATAAACAAATTACAAAAAAATAAAATACATAACAAAAACACAAAACTAAATTTTAATATAACACTCGACCCGTTGGAAAAGGGATAGGTAGAAGCCCTAGGCTCATCAGGTCCTACCCGTAGTCTTAACCACAACTAAATCACAGTCAAACAAGATCAATCAAACAGACCATTTGAACTCATACAAAAATACTACTCCAATTTACATCATATCTAAGATAAGGGAAGAACAAACAACACAAAAAAAAGCAGCAGTAGCATCAGTTTAACGTGCGTCATTCTCAAAACTTGTTCACTATCGTATCAAGGCTATCGTATCGAGACTATCTCTGCACAGAGTTACGTATTCCATTGTACGGGGGACTGAACCATGGGGCAGTTGAAATGGATATCACTTTAAGACACACCACTACGTGGCCCATGCTTGGGCATAAAAGGCCCAGGTGATTTACATTGATTTGAACGGTATCCGAGCGGCCTTGATCTGGAGAGACAGTAGTCTCTTCACTCAGAGAACCAAGGTTACCCTGTAACCGAACGTTCTGTCGTGCCCCCCTTCGGAAGCCAAATGAAAGTTAATTTTAGTTTTTTTATTTCAATTTTCAAGTTCGTTTTTTCCCAGTCCACAAACTGCTACTTTCTCGTCCGGCACAGGAGTCATCATGAAGTGTTTGGGGTCGATGGGAGTGCAAAAAGCACCAGGGTTCACATCCTGCATGTGACCTGTTGTTCAGTTTAGCATAATAAAACACTTTCAGACCAAAAAGAAGGGGAACCACAGTTCTAGACCATAAAACAAACGATGAGGCAATATCACATTCAGAGTTTATTTAACAGTGTGTTCCCTAATGCCACTTCATATGTGAACTAGAGAAAACAGCTGCTGGACCTGACAGACAGATTGGTGAGAGCTAGCAATTACTTTTCACTCTTTCCGTCTCTGTCTCCCCTCTTCTATCTTTCTCTCTTTAAAACTGTGGTTAGTTATTGTCACCCAGCCCTGAAACTATCGAGTCGGAGAGTGCCTCAATCACACTCAGTCATGCATCCATCTTTTTTATCAGCCGTTGACAGACTTTGCAGCTCTGCCTCCATACAATTTGTCTGATTCCCTCAGAGTGTCAATTTGACTGACAACTGATTAAACAGACCAGAACGTCAGACATTGATAGGATCACTGAGCCGTATGAGGCGCACACTGAACGCCACTGATAGCAGGAGCTGCTATCATTCCCTGACGTGCTCGCCTGTAGGAGCATCAATAAAACACACAAACACATTTTTCTATTGTTTGTGTGTAGGACTGCTTTTGTGTGAACAATATAAATCAAACGGCAGAGATACAGCTCGACTGAGCTTTTTAGCCTCTTTCAGCTCCTAATCAGGAGGAGACCAAAGCAGAGCTAAAGGCAGAGTGCAGTGCTGTAGTACTCAAGACCGGTCTTTGTCTTGGAATCAACCACATTTTTACTCGGTCTTGTCTTGGTCTTGGATAAAGAGGACTCAGGATTTTATTGCAAGACCAGTCAACACCACAATTGCTGGAATATCAACAAATTGCCTGTGCATTACTGTAGTTTCATGTTAAACTTCCTGCTTCAAATGCAACCAATAACGTATGACAAATGTACTACTGTTAATCACTTCTCCCTAAACCATTTAACACGCACTCGCAATAAAGTTAATGTGGGAAACAGGAGAAAAAGCTCTGGCCATCTGGCACTGGTCTGGTCTTGGTCTTGGTCATGACTCAGTCTCAACCCCTTAAAGTCTCGGTCTTGTCTCGGTGTCGATACACTCTGGTCTTGGTGTTGACTTGGTCTCGGTTTAGTGGGTCTTGACTACTACTTAACACTAGTAGAGTGAATACTGGACTTGGATTCATCGCAACGCATTCTCATGATCGGGTCCGTAAGATCTACGTACGAAAAATTATGCACACCAATACGCATGATGTCCTACGAAACTAGGCGACTGCCGACTGATCGTGTGACGCCAGCTGCAGCGCACCCTGACGCTGAGCGGCTGTTGGTAATTGTGTTTAGCCGACAAAAGATGACTGTGAAGCAGATACCAAATGACGTATGTCCTATCAGGGGCCGTGGTAGTTGAGTTTAGCCGAGGAAAAAAAGTGAGCGTAATGCGCGACGACAGTTAAGTTTAGGCACCAAAACGACTAGGTAAGTTTAGGGAAAAAGCTCATGGTTTGAATTGAAACTCTCCCAAGGAACAACATGCATTTCCTGGGTAAAAGTATTTGTTTTCCCCAGGAAGCAAACTCTGTTCCCCACTTGAAAGAGCTTTTGTTTCATGACCCACTCATCCACCGTGACTTCCTCACTACGCGGTCCACAGCATTCTCATACAGCGGCAATCAATGTGGTGCATTCAGCAAAAATGTAATTAAATGCTTAGGAGTTACATAAAACAGCTTTGTAGTTTAGCCTAGCTTAGCAAAAAACTCAAGAAACACAGGGGAAACTGAAAAAAAGCTGAAAGAATCCAGCACCTCAAATAGTATTAGCTAGTAAGCTCCTTAACCATGCATCCAAGCATCACCTTCACAGGATGTCTGACCTCCTTTTTGCACCAGTTCCAGCTGTTGGTTAATAGGTGGTTATTGTATTCTTATTATTTTGTGTGTTGCAGCTGTCGTCGGCCCTGATGTTCGATGCGGTCCATGTGGTGGTGAGCGCAGTGCGTGAGCTGAACCGCAGTCAGGAGATAGGGGTGAAGCCACTGAGCTGCACGTCTCCGCTCATCTGGCAGCATGGAACCAGCCTCATGAACTACCTACGCATGGTACACACACACACACACACACACACACACACACACACACGTGTTCTTCTGCCAGTTTGCAATTTCCCCTATAGATTTTAATATTTAGGGCCCTATTTTAACGATCTAAGCGCACGGCGTGAAGTTCCTGGCGCAGGTGCGTTTAGGGCGTGTCCAAATCCACTGTTGCTAGTTTGACGGCGGAAAAAAGGGTCCATGCGCCGGACGCATGGTTCAGAAGGGTTGTACTTAGTGTCTTCATTAATTCATAGGTGTGTTTGGGCGTAACATGCAATAAACCAGAGTGTCATCTTCCATTCCCTTTAAAAGCCAGGCGCGTTTGGACCTTGGCGCATTGCTGTTATGATGGAGGATTTGCACCATAATATTTTTATTTGTAATCTTTTGCATGTTTGTGTGCTGCTGCGCTTCCCTGTGTGTGTAACAAGCATAGTGTAGAGCCTAGGCACATTTTACTAATTTGCTGTTAAAGGTCCAATGACATGGTGCTCTTTGGATGCTTTTATATAGACCTTAGTGGTCCCCTAATACTGTATCTGAAGTCTCTTTTATATAGACCTTAGTGGTCCCCTAATACTGTATCTGAAGTCTCTTTTATATAGGCCTCAGTGGTCCCCTAATACTGTATCTGAAGTCTCTTTTATATAGACCTTAGTGGTCCCCTAATACTGTATCTGAAGTCTCTTTTATATAGACCTTAGTGGTCCCCTAATACTGTATCTGAAGTCTCTTTTATATAGGCTTTAGTGGTCCCCTAATACTGTATCTGAAGTCTCTTTTATATAGGCCTTAGTGGTCCCCTAATACTGTATCTGAAATCTCTTTTATATAGGCCTTAGTGGTCTCCTAATACTGTATCTGAAGTCTCTTTTATATAGGCCTTAGTGGTCCCCTAATACTGTATCTGAAGTCTCTTTTATATAGGCCTTAGTGGTCTCCTAATACTGTATCTGAAGTCTCTTTTATATAGGCCTTAGTGGTCCCCTAATACTGTATCTGAAGTCTCTTTTATATAGACCTTAGTGGTCCCCTAATACTGTATCTGAAGTCTCTTTTATATAGACCTTAGTGGTCCCCTAATACTGTATCTGAAGTCTCTTTTATATAGACCTTAGTGGTCCCCTAATACTGTATCTGAAGTCTCTTTTATATAGACCTTAGTGGTCCCCTAATACTGTATCTGGAGTCTCTTTCCCGAAATTCAGCCTTGGTGCAGAATTTTAACTACTAGAGCCAGTCCCACAATGAGCTTTCCTTAGGATGTGCCATTTCTGTGTCTGTAACTATTGAGGAGGAGAGAGGGGGGGGGGCAAGGTGGAGAGTGGGGTCGTGGCCTTGACCAACTGCCACTTTGCTTGTTTGAAAGCCATGATGTCTCTCTCTCTCTCTCTCTCATGGGTGGGCCAAATTCTCTGGGCGGGCAAAGCAGAGAAAGTGGAGGTAACCTTTCCCTTTATGACGACATACTGTATAGGGAAGATTCCAGATCGGCCCATCTGAGCTTTCATTTCCTCAAAGGCAGAGCAGGATACCCAGGGCTCGGTTTACACCTATTGCCATTTCTAGCCACTGGGGGACCATAGGCAGGCTGGGGGAACGCATATTAATGTTAAAAAACCTCATAAAGTGAAATTGTCATGCCATGGGACCTTTAAAATAACAATGAAATGCTGCGTTATTGACTTTAGACCAGGTTTTTGTTGGCCAATGGCCCGATCACTTTCCGCTGCCTCAAGATAGCAATACGCCAAGAATTCATCTGAACACACCTCCCTGTAAGACCAGCACGCCCATGGACGCAGGTGCATTTGCTGTTTAAACAACATGGGCGCTGGATGGGAAATTGACAACTGCGTCATTCTTAAACTAGCAAAGACACTTGCGTCGGGCTTTACACTGCGCTGCGCCGGGTGCAAGATAGGGCACTCTATATATTTTTTAAAAGACATTTCTGAAGCTGTTTACATGACAACTCCAGCTAAGGTGATATATTACTGTTTGTAGTATGAAATTTAAACAATGAAGGTTTAATGTTTTTAAATGTTTCTTTCTCAGAGCCTACATTAGAAAAGCTGTTTGTAGGTGTCACAAAATCCATAAACTAAAACACTTTTTCAGATTATGCAGGCTGCTTTCAGTGAAACAGAAAATCCTCAGCAACTGTCACTTATTAAAATGCCGACCTTACACCAAACGACTTTTGAAGCGATTCCACTGTCGCACACTAATTTCCAATATCGGAATGAAATCCCGAGAGTCTTGCTAGAGTTGGGGCGTTCCCGCAGTCTCAATCGTTTGGTGTAAGGTGGTCGTAAAACTCAGTCCGAGTCAGTCTTTTTCCCGTCTGGACGTTCAGACAAAATCAAACGTGTTTGATATTATCCTAAGTTTCAGGTCTTGGTAGTGAAGTTAAATCATGTGAACATTGTCAACAACCAATGGGTACGCTCCCTCCAGCATCAAACAGGAAGCAGCAAATGGCTAGAGTCTGTGTTATATATGGTTGTCATGGTGGCGCGCTAAGCTAAACGCTAAAGAGCGAAAGTTGCCGATTTTCAACCCTTCTGAAGCGAGTCATCCAACAGGAGTTTTACCGGCAGATGAACGCAGACCTCCGGGTACTGGAGACATTCATCTGCATGTACAGCAGGACAGAAAATCTGCAAACTTTCTCTCAAGTTACCAGCTAACGCTAGCGGTAGCTAGCTAGCTAGGTTACATTTTTCAAAACGAATCTAGTTGTAGCCACGAGGCGGGGCCAAAATAGACAAGAAGTTATTTTATGCAAATGCTGAGCGATGCGACAAAGCGACTGCCAATCGGAGTGAAGGCAGCGTGACGTATGTCAGTGGCTCGAGTCGAAGAAAATAATTCATGATGACGGAAAACGCTTCAGGACATCGTATTTATGTATATATCTGATA
This sequence comes from Sander vitreus, assembly GCF_031162955.1. Classification (NCBI taxonomy): domain Eukaryota; kingdom Metazoa; phylum Chordata; class Actinopteri; order Perciformes; family Percidae; genus Sander; species Sander vitreus. Next base: position 3,613,321 of record NC_135868.1, read on the forward strand.
TGTTTGGCATTTTATCTCATATATTATGTTACTTTTATCAAGAAATAAATACTTTTAAATCCAAAAACATCGTTCTTGTGACTTGACAATACCTCTGAAGTGACTTGTAAGATGTGGTTGAAGGTAGCACCGGAGAATTTCTGTTTACTGTTGCCAAGCAACCAGGAGTAGGCTAGGCACGCCCAGGAGCGCCCACAAGCGAGTGCATGTCGCTCTCTTTTGTAGCTAATTTGACTGTAGGGTTAAAGGGTAACTTTTTTTTTCAACCTGGACCCCATTTCCCTATGTTTTTTTGTGTGTGTAAGTGACTGACGGGAACAACACTCTTTGAAATTGGTCCAGCATTGAGCGAGAACACAGTGACCAGCAGTTGCAAACCGGGCCGCAATGTAACCCTACAGGGCAAATGTGCATCGTCAATTTCGTCCACTAAAAGTGCTGTTTTTGCCGCTGTCTGACAAAATCATGGAAAGGATCACACGCTTTTTGTTGACGAGTATAATACTCTTTGTTTAACCAGAAACAGCTCAAAAACTTATACTGGACCAATGTCAAAGATAGTTGTTCCCATCAGTCACTTAGACACAAAAACATAGAAAATAAGATCCAGGTTGAAAAAATCCGAAGTGACCCTTTTAAACCGTTTAAAGGGCGGAGGTAAAGGTAGATGGATTGGTCAACAAAGTGACTTTGACATATGATACTACTGTGCACATCCCATCTATTACCGGGAGTCAACATCGCTTTCTTTAAACCACCATGAGCGCCATCTTTCTGTGACATCAGCCAAGTAGTTTTTGCAGCCAAACAAAAACCTCAACCACAGAGAAAGTCAGAAAATATTCATGTAGAAAAGTTTTGTAGCTGTTTTAGAAGACAAACAATGTCATCCTGCTGATGGAAGCGTCAGATGGACACAAAATGAGTCTTGATTTTGAAACCAAACCCCCACAATATGTATTTTGTAGTTTAGTTTGGAGGACTTGTTGATGTCGACGATGATGGGGAGTTGCTGCAGATCAGAGCTGGACTCATCAGTGCTGCTGCTGGACAGAGAGAGAGAGAGAGAGAGAGATAGTGTGTCCTCTTTCTTTGTTTCTGTCTGCCTGCCACTTCTTGTTACTTCCATCCACCGAGGATGCCTCCCCTTCCTCCCTCCTTTCCTCCATATTGTTTTTGTTGCTCCCAGTGCATCACTTCATCATCTCTACAATTTTTTTGGCAGCAACCAACCACCTCTCTCCCTCATCCTCTCTCTCTGTCTGGTCACAGAGTTTTTGTGATATAATTCATCTTGAGTCATGCAGACACACACACACACACACACACACACACACACACACACACACACACACACACACACACACAGATTAATTCATCATGTAGGCTTCTTGCACTCAGTTGCACATTACTCACATAAACTCGGGCACAAATTGCATGCTTGGCCGCACATGTATCAACAAACCTCACGCTCATTTGCAGATTTCTGCAAACACACACACACACACACACACACACACACACAGAAACACACACACGCATGCAGGCACGCGCGCGCGCACACACACACACACACACACACACACACAAACACACACACACACAAACACACTAAATCAATAATTGTCTTTCTTTTTGTGTCTTATTAAACTCTAGACGGTTCAAAGCTAATTCAGCCGCTATGAACATTTTCTGTCTTTCCACCGTGGGTCAGACGCTCTGATGTCCCAGGTTAGCCCTGCTTGCTGGCAGGAGCCACTCAACTATCAACATTTTACGGTTTTCTGTGTCTCTCTCTCATCAGGTGGAGTACGATGGTCTGACGGGTCACATTGAGTTCAACAGCAAAGGCCAGCGGACCAATTACACACTGAAGATCCTGGAGAAACACCCCAGGGGCCATAAAGAGGTCAGATATCAAATGGGGCCAAGTGGGAGGCAGACAGGAGGGTTGAATTGACTGTTTAAAATCCGGGATGTCCCTCCAAATATGCATTTAATTTGTGTTTTCTTCATCAGTAAGTAGCAGGTATTACAACATAACGCTCGTGGAACAAGTAGAAAGGAGGTGCAGAAAAAATAAGAGCGAAAAAGAGGAAAGACCGTGAGGCTGGTGCAGCTAAATGTGCGAGGTTGACAGATATGTTCTTGTCAAAAGCAACTGACAGCAGCAGTAACGTTATAGTTCATTTACCGGTGGCTAGCAGCAGCAGCAATCCGAAATAGCAAATAGCGTCCCCTTCTGAAATTGGGCCGGTAAAGGACAGAATTAAGCCCCCAACGTTGTCTTCCAGGCAGCGCTGCCTGGAAGGCCCTAGGATTAGGCAATGTTTAGGGTTAGGGTTAAGGTTAGGGTTAGTTGCCATGAAGTCAACGGTCGCAGCACTGCCTTGAAGTCGACGTTGGGGGCTTTTACGCGAGGTGTGTGCAGCCCTTTTACACAGAAATGGATCATAAAATGTCTATTTCTTTTAAATTAAAACTACCGATGTACAGGAAACGACTTAATGACGATGAATGAGTGTATCGGCAGTTTTATTTTGAGATTTTCTGTTTTTTTATTTCTTGTTTCCCTCACCTGAGTCCTCTGATAACAGCTGACAGTAGATTGACGTTTCACAGCGCTGTGCCGGCTCCAAAAAACTGAAGAAACAACAACAATCCCAAAGCAAAAGCTCTCCGTCTCACCTGTGACTCACACAATCCTTTCAATGTAGCCAAAGTGTTAGTCTGCAACTTTTTTTTAAAAATAATTCAAGTGCCAGTTCCATGGTATCAGAATTTTGCATAGTTGTTATGAAAGCATTAATTGGTCATGTGACAAGGGCTGGTAAAATTGGCAGAACAGGCAGCCAAGTGACAGAACTCTGATCCAATGAACTGCATTACTTAAAGTATCTAGTGATATTATGATGTTAGCTGATTCTGGGGAACACACAGTTTTGGTCCTATTAGACCTTTCATCTTTGACTCCATTGAGCATACTATTATGATCAACAGACTTCACAATCTGGTTGGAAAGTCTGGATCAATTTTAAAATGGTTTACTTCTTACTTTTCTGGCAGAACTTTTAGTGTTTTTGTAAACCAGATCAAGTCGGACACTACAGGGTTGTCATGTGGGGTACCTCAGGGTTCTGTTCTGGGACCGATTCTGTTCCTTTTATATATATATTCCCTCTAGGAAAGATAATAAGCCAGTTCAGTGACAGATCTTACCATTTGTATGCTGATGATATCCAGCTGTACTGAGCTCTAAAAACTGTCGTCCTTGATAACCTGCTTGACTAGCATCCAGCAGTGCTTAAGTGACAACTTTTTTGCTGCTTAACCCAGATAAAATGGAAACACTAATTATTGCTCCTTAAAATAGCATTCCGCTGATTAAGCAGCATATTGCTGCTTTAGGCTCGTCTGTTCAACCGAGCCTAAGGAATTTAGGTGTTGTTTTTGGTCCTTGGAGCATCACTTCAAAGTTAATTAGAAACTGCTACTTTCCACTGAGGAACATATCAATATTCCGAACTTTGGTGTCGAAAGTTGAATTGCGTTGTTCAAATGCTGTTGATTCTTTTAAAAAGCCGACTTGGCTATTCAAACAGGCTTTTATGGCTGTCTGATTTTATGTACCAATGTTTTCCTTGTATTCTTATGTCTTCTATTTATCATATTCCCAAAAAAAGTGAAAAGAACGTCAAAACAAACGTCAAAAGCTTCAAAAGAGCAACAAAGACATAAAAAAAGCTTCAAAAATCATTTAAAAAGTGACAAACGTGGAAAAAAAAAAATGTGGAAAAAAAGCTTGACAAAAGCATCAACAAATATGTCGACAAACGTTGAAAACAAATACGATGTTACACAACTATGTTTTCTTCTAACCCCTCTTTGTCCTCTTCTTCCTCCTGCACGGACAGATCGGCACCTGGTACTCCAACAACACGTTGGCCATGAACTCCACTTCCCTGGACCTCAACGCGTCAGAGACGCTGGCTAACAAGACGCTCATCGTCACCACTATACTGGTAATCTGTCACGTAGCCTACACAATGTAGCGTTAGATATCACCGGTTGGTGTTTGTCGAGTTATTTGACTGTTTTGCCTTGGAGATGACAGAGGACGCGGTGCACAACTCAGCTCTTTTTCTGGTGATTTATTCAAAAACTTATATATACATAACCTTGAAATAGAAAGAAAATAAATAATACCACATCAGCTCACTGCTTAATATTAACAATGTCTATGCAGGATAACTATCTATATAAGTCCTGCTTTTAACTGCAGTGCCCCTGACTCAGGGGCGAATCTAGGATCAGACCTTTACGGGGGCTCAGCCCCTAATGAGAATGTGGCACGGATACAGTGCCTTGCAAAAGTGTTAAATAAAAAATAAAAATGTCCTTGACTGGGTTACAGGTGCATAGCATCGGCGACAGCAACACAGGATATTAACCTTGTTTCTTTGAACCTGTAATTGTTTGACCTCTGTCACTAATAGAGATGGTCCGATATCATTTTTTGCTTCCCGATACAGATTCCGATACCCTGAACTTGCGTATCGGCCGATACCGAGTACCGATCCAATACCAATGTGTCATATATTTTATTATGTTTTAACAGCTGTATACTACTATCCCTGTATGGATGTGATATTATTTCTATCTTTGTTGTCAGTCTGGCTCAGGTTAAACTCTTTGTGAAACATGAACAATGAACGCCCCAGAACGTCCTTTTATTCTGCAGTTTGATCAGTTATAACGGAAAAACAACATAAATGAACTACTTTAACGTAGATTTTCTTTAGGGCTTTATTACGTGGTATCGGATCGGTGTGTATAAACTCCAGTACTTCCCGATACCGATACCAGCGTTTTAGGCAGTATCGGAGCCGATACCGATATCGGTATCGGAACTTCTCTAGTCACTAACAGACAAGTTCTGGCTTGAGCCCCCTAAAATGGGTCTAAAATCACCACTGGCCTGGTTCCTGGAACAAATTACAGCACTTTCTAAAGATCAACTCACTTGTGGCTTTTAGACAATTCAGAAATCTGGTTTTAAACTTGCAAACTTCTACCTGTACATGCTTGACATAACTGTACTGTCTTTCTTTCGTGTCCGTATTATCCTAATTTACTAATCAAATGTTATTTATCAAATTTCCAATTCAGAAAGTGTTAAAGTTTTGTCTTTTTTTTATCTTTCTTATAATGGTGTATTATTTTCTGTTGTTTTGCTGTCGTCTTTGTAATTACTCCATGTCATTATAAATGAGGTCCGCCACTACATGATCTGAATGAAATGAATGAATGAATTTTGTCAGCATTAAATGAAATCTCCGCCTTTTGAATGGGCTTCTGTAAGATGTCACTTCTCTTCCGACAGGAAAACCCGTACGTGATGCATAAGGCCAACCACCAGGACTACCAGGGCAACGACCAGTACAAGGGGTTCTGTGTGGACATGCTGCGGGAGCTGGCAGACATCTTGAAGTTCTCCTTCAAGATCAAGCTGGTGGACGACGGGCTGTACGGAGCGCCGGAGCCCAACGGCAGCTGGACCGGCATGGTGGGAGAGCTGATCAACCGGGTGAGTCGAGGAGGAACAGGGCAAAAAAAACAGAAAAGGCATTTCTTAGAAAGGAAGTGGAATAAGGTGTTCAGACAACACAGTCTCACTCCCAGTGCGTCAAAAAAACATAGACAAAAAGGTCGACAAGAACGTTGGAAAAAAAACAGTTGCATCCCAGCTGTCAATCATGACGATTCAGCCCTTTTTTATTGCATCAAATAACTAATAAAAACCAAGCTGATCAACACTGAATGAACACTTGAACAAACACCAGCGAGATCACAACTTCCTGAAACGACAGAAACCATCTTTTGGGAAAAATGTATTTGACGTGTACTTCTGACTTTTTAGTTTCAGGTGAACCAGATTCTTTGGCTTCACTTAAACAGTCTATGCATCAACCCCTGCCTGGTCCTGACTTTCAAAAGAAAAATGTCCCTACACTTTTCTAAAATGTTATCAGTTTCAAAAGATGTCGTCACTTTCCAAAGACAGCCTCACATTTCCAAATGTCCTCACTTCACGAAGATGTCCTTCTTTTGGCAAGCATGTCCCCACTTTTTAGTAAAACGTGTGCTCACAATCGCTATGAAACTCAAAATGCTCCAAAAGTACAAGAGAGCAAACACAAGTCTGAAACAGCCGTCTAAAGAGGTGCGGACTGGACAAAATGGCCTCACTTTCAGAGAGTAAAGCTCAGATTTTTTTTCCTCACAAATATACACTGCAAGAGTGTGCACACACACACACACACAGTGGTGATATGCAGGTATATGCAGTATACCCACTAAGAAAGCTCCATGATTTCCATACACCCACTTGAAAAGGCCCAATGAATCGCAACAACATACTTTCCATTATAGTTTTTATATATTTTGAACTGTCATCTGTGTTTTTCTTCTTCACATGGGCTAAATAATGGGATTTCCACCGTAAATTGGTGCATTAAAGTGTATCCAAATACAGGAAATGAAGTTGTTGATGCTCAAAACTTCCCTGGGAGAGGACACCCAGACCCTATGATATGCCCCCCCCCCCCCAAAATGCAGATTCTGGCCAATATACAGAACAGTATACCCACTACAATACATTAGACTACAACACTTTGCACACACACACACACACACACACTACCGTGCATATGCGTTTGCCGACACTTCTCCTTATTGTCTTTACTTTCTTCCGCAGCTTTGTCGCAGGCAATTCTCTGCACAGCTTTAATTGACTTAAAATGAGCCACTCTTCCCTGAGAAAACAGCTAACGGGGGAAACTGGGCTTCAGCTGAGCAACTTAATACCTCCTCAGCATCTGTGTGTGTTTCTGCTCCTCCGGGCCGAGCAGCTTTCCAACGCTCCGTCGCTCATATAATTGGCTGACTCTTGTGTTGCAGTCGAGGGTGCCGTCGTTGTCAGCCTGCTCGGAAAGCCACGTCTCGCCACCGCCTGTTGCCATAACAACCAACGCAGAACCAGTGCAGTCGTCGAAGAGTGCCACAGTCGATGCCAGCGTGTGAGATGATTTGCGCGTGGTCACGCTTGAACTTCACGAATGCCGTAAAAGAACGAGTCAAATCCAATTCAGCCGTTGAAGTCTGTTTCCTGACAGAGACACCTCTGGAGTTTAAACTAGGCAGCCTATAATATACCTGGAGGTATCAACACCATACACTGTAAAGGTTACATTCATTGACATTGATCCTACATGTTCTGGTACAGGATATAAAATCCATCTATTCCGGACTCAAAACAACCCAAAAAAAAAATATCAATCAATCAGACAGTTTAAACAGCCGTTAAAGCTGCAGTTTGTCGCACTTCTTTTCATCTCCGTGCACTTAGTTCAGTTCATTAAGTCCATTAAAACGCGCCTGACATAACCATCCCACAGTAATCCCCTATAATAATAATAATAATAATAATAATAATAATCTGTGGGAAAGTCTGTGGGAAAATAAACTGCACCTGAAGAATCATTTTTCTCCCTTGGAGCATTGTGGAGCATCCCTCTTTAATTTAATTTATTAGAAGTAAAGATAAACAGCAGAGACTAACAATGATAGACAGTGTTGATGTTTTTAAGGGCAAACTTAAAACCTACCTCTTTAGTCAGGCCTTTTGCTTAAAGCTACATTGTGTAAGAATTTCTCCCATCTAGCGGTGAAATTGTATATGACGACCAACTGAATATTACTTTCTAGCCCCTCCCATTCCGATCGCGTTTTAACTCCTACGGTGGCCGAACCCGAAATGAGCTCTTAGTATCTCCATCGTTTACACGCAGCTGTTCTAGCCACTCCAATACTAACTTTGGTCTTGTTGCGTTGTCGTTTTGATTCTAGTTTTTCCCTCCCAGCTGGCATTCGTCACGGTGCCACTGAGTGTAAAAGCGCGAAATGCGGAGGTATGTCCCTCTTTGGCAAAGGTACTTTAAAGATGGAGGCGCTACATGGCTGCCGTCATTGAGCGACTCACCTGCAGTGTTGGGGAAGTTACTTTTAAAAAAGTAGTGTTCCGTTACTTTACTTAGTTACCCCCTATGGAAAGTAACTTTTTACGTTACTTGTTACTTTTAAAAGCAGGCGCCTCTGGCAGAGACTGAAGTTAATGATACCAAAACTATCTTTGACCGTAAAGCCAATCTCTGGTTTATCAGTGAAGTGTCTGAACTCCACTGCAGGCTGGACTCTCTCCTCACAGAGTGACGGCTGATTCATTATGAACGAGTCCAGCGCGGGTTGAACGCACATCAGCAGGTCATCGGCGTTACACGGTGTTAGTGTATACTATGTAATGTCTGTATGGACTTGTACCGGTCGCGCAGCCACGATGGTCCGTGCATTGTCATCGCATGCAGCCTCTTTTCCGGAAATCCTTGCGTGTCCGTGCGACCGACACAAGTCCACAGCGGTCCGCTGCGTGTATGTATGACGCCATCTCCACCGCATCCATCTGTGAGGTTGTCAGCTTTGTGTCTGCCTGGCTCAGAGCGCCGTCCAGCAACAAGCCACGAAGCTTAAAACGCTCTCAAAAGTTAGCTTTGGCTGCTTCTCGCTTGCCATGATCACTCTGCTACCAGCCTCTGTCACGTCCCGTGTGGAGCTTGTGAGCGAGCAGCTGAGAAGGCGGTGTCGCTGTCAAATCTGTCCCTGGGAAAAGTAACGTTGCCCTGAATTGAAAAAGGAACTACGTTTCGTTACCAAATTTTCAGTAGTAGCGCGCTACACTACTTTTTACCTGAAAAAGTAGTTACTGTAACGCATTACTTTGTAACAGTGTTGGGTGTCCCAACACTGCTTGCCTGTATGTATTCTGAATGATTCTGAATGGCAGATTCTACGCTTACGAGAATACTTGATTAACTGATTAGTTGGTGGAAGTAATTACACATGAATGAGCACATATTTGAGAAAGACCAAAGTTTTTTTTTGCTAAGAATCAACTCAAAACATAACACAATTTAGGTTTAACAACTTATTTTTTCATTTTCTTTATCTATCTACGTATGGTCTATTTATTTCTGTATACGTTGTTTGTTTTAGTTAGTTTTATAATTTTGTATCAGTTGTTTTTAGTCCACTTATTGATCCATCTGTATTTTATGGGTTGTTGGGTTAACAATCTACAGAGTCTAACGTGCTCTGGTTTATTGGCATTTCTTTAAACCAATCACAATCGTCTTGGGCGGCCCAAACGCCGGACGGAGCCACGGTGCCTCTGCTAAATAGCCTCGGGAAGGAACTTGTTTTGGTCGACGTTAAAAGGTTGTTTTAGTGCAACAGAAAACTCAGACTGGACAGATAGTCTAGCTAGCTGTCTGGATTTACCCTGCAGAGATCTGAGGAGCAGTTAGCCATAGTCCTCACAAATCCACCAGAGGTTAGAACGCCAACACAAAGAGAGAGGAAGGGGACGGACATCCGGCTGAAAATGAGGGACATACGGTGGACTTTCCGGTGGCAACGGAGCAATCCCGGAAGTGGAACATCGTCGATATATAGACTACGTAATACCTGACAGTGGACACCTCTTCGGGCATTAACCCTTACATAACCTCCAATGGCGAAGCACAAGTATTCACAGCAGAGAGATGTTAAAATGTGCAGATACTTCTCAAACCTCTCCCAAAAAATAATACACTTCCCCTCTCTCCATCTGTATGAGCAGTGTGTTCCAAAGCCTCATATTTAACCGTCATGTTCTCCTCGGGTCCAATTTTACCCTTTTTTGCAAAATTTC